>NC_134175.1:49818380-49860880 GCF_964188355.1 Buteo buteo
CTGAATTAGGAAATATACGTTATGCACTTTTTCTCTTACCAATGACTGTAAACGTGATGTTTATAACACTGAGGGAATTTGGTCCCATAATTGCAGGGAGAGGAAATGCAGTGCCAACAATTTATTAAAAAATAGAATCTGTAAAAAATCTCTTAAAAAGATTTTCAGTAAAGTATGTGCAACAGGTTTTATTGGTACTTGTTAGCAATGACCTGCATATGTCATTTGTATGAATATGGCCCTATCAAATGCATGATGATGAGACACATTTCACAACGTCGTCCTTTATATAGACTCTATTTATACACGAGGATGAATGAATTGACAAGACAAGAGGTGCGGCATATAGATTTGATATACTGGCATAAATTTAGGATGATCTACATTATTCATAAGTACTGAAGCCACAAATGAGATATGTAACAACATCCAAAATGAGTGTCAATAGAATCTGTTCCTGCAGTGCACCATCGTATATTCCTATCTGTCATGTATTCCTTAGAAATTTCTCCTTCTAAGAAATCTGGTGTTCTCAGTCTGGAAAGCAACGTTGCCTTGGGATCTGCGATAAGACTTGCTGGGAAGAACGGGCTTTCAGAAAACTGTCTAAAAAGAAGTGGACAGAAAACACAAAGTATTTCCTGCTCCCAAATTATTACCTCTTTTTCCAATCCAGCTGTGCCACAGTTGGGGACCCAAAAGTTACTTGGATCAGATCAATTTCTTGGTGTCTTAAAAACTGCAAAATCAAAACTAAAACAATTGAAGTGTCACCAGTCCAGCAGGCAACAGATACGACAGAACTGACAAATAAACTAATCCCAAGTCTATTTTTACAGACCAAAGAGGTGGAGGGATGCAAGTCTACATTTTGGAAAACACATACGAGCTAAAACCTCAGCTATTTTGAAGCTCGCTTGTCATTAAGGTACATTTTAAAAAGGTTTAATTTACGACAGGTGCACCTGGTATAGGATTTGATTATTCTCTTTATTGCCACAGTATCTCAGGCACAAAGCTGTGTGTATTCAGCATAAAACTTATTTCTTTTTCAGATGGGTCAAACTGTTTAGAGTAGTGGTTGTCAGAAACCAAGAAACGGAAGGAGTGTGCAAAAGTGGTATAAAAATATTAATGACCACTTTTATGCCAGATACAAACCAGAAGCTCTCCACAGAAGCCCTTAACCTTACATTTGAAAGGGAACTAAGTGTTTTCACCTGCTAAAATCTCAGTCTGGATTTCAGATGAGTGACCTCGGCCTGAAAGATTTTGTTTCCTATCTGAACCATCCAATCACTCACACCTCTCTCTCTGTTTCAACAAATACACAAGTGTTACTGAAACACAAGTCATAAATAAGGTCTTGCACTGCCAAGTAAAATAAAAAATGCTTACTGTCTTTAATATTTTTAATTTTACAACGTATCAATATTATTTAGTTTTACAATTACGAAGATTTTAAACATGTTCTTTTCACTAATATAAGAAAATATGTGCATGAACACTACTTGTGGAAAAATCTATTTTAAAGTAACTGTACAGTAAAGAAAAAAAAAGGAAAGGTACCTGGAATTTCGGTGAAAGACTCTCCAAGGACAGACACGTGAAAAGGTAGATCTTTCTCTTTCAGTTTCGACAGGACTTTAAAGAACGTTTCAGGATCTTTGTCGTGTTCCCTTAAAACAAACAGAACTTATCTCAGTATCGTTTATGTTTACTTGTGGAATTGTTGGTTTGGGTTTTTTTATCAGAACGGTATTTCTCTTAAATTGTACTTTTGGGGACTAAATGTCATTAGCATAATTTCCCTCTTTGCTCACGCCGCATGGTTAAACCTTTTCCTTAACCCAGCACTTGGGATCAAAACTCAGTTTCATCAGACTTTTATCTCTCTTCCCTGTCTTCAGATGATGCCTTTACGCTTCCAATTACCAACTCTGAAAGTGAGAAGGACTGAGTAATAGCTCACCTAGCTGAAGGCAAAATCATGCTAAAAAAAGGAGAAAGGAGGAAACCCAAGATTTTAAAAAAAATTTTTCCCCTGTCAAAAAATACGCATACAATCTCCATTACAGTTTACCCCCTATTTCAGGAGGAACAGGTTAATCAAAAACTCTTGCTAAAGCCGTAGGATTTCCCAAACTAGAATTTTATGAATCCACGCTGCACTAATGTAAAGCTTCTGATCCATTCCGTGCTTTAGGTAAAGAAGAAAAGAATAAACTAGCACGAAGCATTTTCTACCTTTAGACTTTTAAGGAGTTAACTGGAAGTTAAAACAGAAAGTAAGAAACCTGTAGTTATTTATAATCTCAGCGGAAGATAATAACAAAGGTTTGTATGGTTATGACACTCAAAACACAAGGTTGGTTATCCAAAAAGAAAAGAAAAAGCCAATTTGGTAATCTATGTTCTTTACTAGCACAGAATGAAAGGTTCAAAAGATACCACAGATGATCTAAATTTCCCAAATTCGGTAAGTTATATTAAAAATGAAACGAGATAATTCCCCCACTCCAAGGTGAATATTCTATCTTGCATTTAATTACTCTGCTTCAAATTATTGTATTTCAGACAGATGTGCACCATATGTCTTTAAAATATTTTGGTTTTATTTATTATTTAGAAAATTCCACTGTTTTCCTTCCTGTATTAAGAGAAAATCTATAGCTCAGCTGTCCTGGTGTCTTTCTCCACAGACTAATTTTGTAGAATGAATCTGTAGGTTTGACACACTGCTATATGAAAGATTAATAATTATATCATTCAGGAAATCTGAAGCCAAATGACATCTGCAGCTCTACATGTGTTAATTTCTCATTCAGTCAATATTTTTGGTTTAGGGAATTAAAACAAATTAATCGTATAATTAATGTGACTTCCCTAGGCTGAGAAATCTCCAGGAATTGTGGAGTTTTCGGAATTAGTTGCATTTTCTTAAAATAAAGCCAGACAATAATTACTTTAAGAAGTCCTCCATCTCCCAGATTTGTTTTGTTCCCAATAATAAGGAGGAATGCAACTGCATAAGCTTCGTAATTTGTTTCACATCTGTGAACCAGGAGTTTTCACGGTGGTTCCAGTAACCGAAGTGGCTATGAGCACTGGCTCGGAGCGAGCATTTCTTCCAGTCGCAAAGATCCCAGAACTACCTACTACTTTGCTCGCATCCTCGTGCTTAAACCAGCCACCTGTTTTTGGGAGGTACACCGTGCGCAGAACCACGGCGCCAGCGTTTTAGTCCCCTCCAAATGCCCAGCCGAAAGAGCCGAAATGGGATTACAATCGAGGATTCCGACTCGGCTGGAAGGGAACAGCTCTGTCAGAAACATGTCAGTGTAATTCATCATAATGTTTCCCGTTAGCCTCAGTTTCCCCTAGGCGGGTTTTTGGTGGGTGCTCTCTACGGGATCCTGCTGAGCCTACCCCGTATGTGATGCTCATCCGAAACCTCCCCATCCGGAGAGCAGGCAGCCTCGACAGACAGAGCCACGACGCTCCCAGGGATCCTTCCAAGCTCTTCAGAGCCGCGCTATCGGCTTCGCAGTCACAAAAAGTCCTTCCAGCAAAGGATATGCTTTCCCTCTCCCTTTCCAGAAGAGACCAGGGGTCCCAGAGGCAGCCAAAAGTGGAGGATGCTGTTGGAGCCACATTGTCAAGGAGCTGGCAGGAGAATACGGAGCCTTACAGCTCGTCGAAGCCACATAAGCTGCACATATTTAGGAAAACTGATAGGAATTGGAAGTTGCAGCTTTGTTTAATAGGTGGGGAAGAACAGAAGGAAAATTTGGCACCCAGAAGGAATGCTGAAAGGGGAAACGTTTCCTCTGCACTGGAGCCTCTCTTATGGGTTTTCTGCTGGAGGTGATCCTCCTTCCATATCCCTTTTAAAATAGTTTGCTTTTATGTGATACTCACAGATTTTAATGACATGTTTTGCGAATCGTGTAGCTTTTCTATTTGGGAGGTCATCTTACTTGATTTATCGGTTCCTGTGACTTTTCCACATCACAACCGTTTTATTTTCGGTTAAGACCTACAGAGAGCTTCTAGCACGTGCATCTACAGATCACAATGTATTATTATCCTTGCAAGTTAGTAAAGGTATAGCTGCTCCTGGTAGAAAGCAACTAATAGTACAAGACCACCTCTTTACTGCATCAAAAAGAAGAGAGCTCTGTTTCTTGGCTGACATGGAGACAATCATATACAATCCAGTCTGCCTTACTCAGCAACAACTGCTAAACACACCAGATTGTCATAGCAGTGATCGTGGAAAAAGATGAACACAATATGGAATGTCTGTTCTGTAAAGATCTGCTCAAAATGACGTGCACTTTTGGCTGCATCTGTTGCATTTTTGAGTTTTATTAAACAGTATTAATTATATATACTCCATTTCCTGAAGAAAAACTGCAAAACTGTATAAAAGCCTGATATTAAAATGCAAACTTTTCTTTTAAGACAGTGTGTTTGGGGAAAAATTAAGCTAATGTGATCCTAGGGTCTGCCTTTGTTGTTTAGTTTAGGTATTTGAAATGCTCTTGTGTTTTTACTTGATTTGATCTGCATCTGGTAAAGGAAAATAAGAACTGGGCATGGTATGAAGATGCTCTAAATTTCATCGTAAGAACATGAAGACATCAGAATGACCACGCTCCAGTTGTAAATTCCACAAAACAGACACAGGCACCATACCTATACTCGGATTTGAGAGCACTGCTGTTGGAGACATTCAATCTCCATGTTTAGATACTGCACCTTAAAAATTTTTTACTCAGGATTACTCGAGGCTTTTTTTTTATTTTTGAGTCTAAAACACATTTTAAGAGAGACATTTGAAGTCTCTCTTAAGAACTGGCTGAGGTTTAGTTGTCTGGGTATGGGAACGTGGCCCAGGGTTCAGCCTGATTTATTGGCTTCCCTTTGTAATCCGAAATAAAACTTTCAAGACGTTCCTTGAAATGGGGAATGGGAGGGTGCTGGTATCAGCAGCACCAGTATTGAGCCTCCATTATTTCTGCCTTAGATTTTCTGTTTATAAAATGGGTGTGACAGTATTATTTTTTCACCACAGAAGGATGCTGTCAGGATTAATTGATGACTTGACATCCCTCTTTTCAGCCTAAAATGATTAAAAAAAGCAACTTCACAGCACTACGATGATGCTTCTCTATACAATCAATGGCAACAGGCTTCAAAACACCCTTCTGCTATTCAGGGATTTTGTGAATTCAGCCTGAGCCCTCGAGCCCTGCCCATTGCTGGAACTGGAAGGAGAGTGCACAGAGACCAGCTCAACTGGAGTTGTTCCTTGGGGCTGCAGGATACCCGCACCCCTGACCAGTGATGGGAAACACATTTAAAAAAAAAATAGAAAAGAAATTGCAGAATTTGGCCATTTACATTATTCAGTGCATATTCATCTCTTGAATTTGAGTGAAATTCAGTAAGAGACCCATATGGTCTTCTGTGACTAAAGTTTAATTTTTTAAGTATATGTAAACTTATCATACATGGTGATAATCACAGCTATTTCGGATCTGGAGGAAGACACATATAGCTATGCAATTAGACAGTAGAAGAGTTGTGGAAAAGAGACAGGACTTGCTCAAAGGGGCAAAATAACTGCAGTCTATTTAAAAAAATATATTAAAACCTACGGTTTATGCAAGTTAATCAGTAACATAAAAGTGCTAAACTAGGGAAGAAAGTCTTAATATTTGAGAAAATACTGCGCAAGGGGTACGTAATGCTTGTGATAGCAACAGCTCTGTTGTGCCATCTCTTAAGGTGCTACATATTCTGAAAGGGTTACAAATAAGCTCAGCTAAAAGCAATATTAAAAGGGTTGATCTTAATCTTCTTAGGACATTTAGCATGGGAGATTTTCAGTGGCAGAGAATCCCAAATTGTGAGGGCACGCAGTAATATTTCACTTTTTACAGTGCCTTAAATCCAAGCAATTCAAACTGGGTGCATCTCCTTCTGCCTCCCCATTTTGTAAAATCACATGAAGGTCAGATGGGCAAAGGTGGGAAATGGCACTACTAAACCAGGTACAAAATCTTCAGAAGTTAAAGCAGCATTTCAATTTTTTTAATATTTTTTTAGGATATATAGCAAGAGCTAAAAGACAGATTTCTGCCTACCTGCAATTATTGCTAGCAAATCGCTGATAAAATAGGCCACTGAAGTATCGCTCATTATTTATGAAGCTGGGCAGCAGTCGTGGAGACAGGACTGGCGAGCCAAGAGACATCCAGGGAGGAGAAAAAGGGACACGGGACATCGGCAGGGAAAGGTACTGCCGCGGCACGGCACAGGGAAGGCGTGAGGGGCAGGGATGGGGCTGGGAAGTCCTTGAGCACAGAATCAATAATTAATAGTGAAGGAAACGAAGTTTCTCAGACATAGACCTTGAAGTGGATAACAGCGGTCCTTTAGGTTTGGGAAAGTGAAATAGAGAGGAGCGAGTTTGGCAGCAAACAGGGCAGACGAGATGGGCAAAACAATGTAAAGGGAAGAGAATCACAAGAAAAGAGAAAAATAATTAAAAAATACAAATATTCAAGGTGAAAACTAAAAAATTATGGCATATCCAAACCTGGGGTGGGGGGGGGAGATAAATATGGGTAAATAGGAGTGAAAAAGGAAAAGGCATAGGCTTGGGAAAAATGAAAGAATACAGAAAAATCAGACTTGGAGATAGAAGCTGCAGAGAGCATTTGAGAGTGCTATCAGTGGTAGAGAAAAGGTCAGAAAAAGATCAGTAAAGATATAAATTAGGAAGCAAAAATAAAACTGCATGGCAATTAAAGGAGGGGAACCGAAGAAGAAGAGACTAAAGAGAGCAAAGGCACGCAGCGGTGTTAGCAGGGAAGCACAGCGCAGTGAGGATGGAGAACAAAAGCACCACGGAGGAAAAGGTAGAAAACGTGCAAAATCCCTTGCAAAAGTTAACATTTTTGAAGGAATGAAGGTGAAGAAAAGCACGGGCAGTGGCTGGTGCTGGGAGAGGGCTGCGAGGCGAGAGCTGCACCTCTATCACACCCAGAGCCAGGAGCTGGAAGGTGCCTTTATCCCAGTAACGTTCTTCGTTTGGGTGATAACAGCAGGAACTTGAGGTTCTTCACTGGTTTGACTGATACGGTACAGACTTGGGGAGGGTGATGAAGGATGCCACGGGCTGATAAGAGGACTCATATGACATCAGCCTCCTGTTGACCCTGTATCTGTCCAGGGCATTCTGAAGGAGTGAACGGCAGCACATCAATAAATGGTGCAGCCTTTGCATGCACGCTCTGCTGGAGTAAAACCAGGGCTCCGTTTCAAGTCAGACGTAACCTAAACAACAATATCAGGGATTTTTTCACTGCATTATACTATTTACTATATTACACTTTGGTATTTTCCGTCAAATCTTGAGCTCAGGAAAATCTGAATATAGGTTGATTCTAATCTAGTAACGCTAGAAAGTAGCAGGATAGTCACAAAAAATAAGCCTGGCCTTCAACACAGAGAATTGCCGAGTTCTGGTCTTTTCCTGATACTGATTTCCCACGAGACGGCTCTGCCCAGGTTTCCCCATCTGTAAGATACGGTCTTACAGGAGCTTTCATTTACAGAAATGTGGTGAGGATTGGAGTCAGTAAATACTTCAGGAGGATAATATTCTTCTTAAAGTAAGAGGACTCATGCTACAAGCCTATTCAATGTACCAAATGAAATACAGTCTAGTAATTATTTTCACAGAGGACAGAGGACTTACCTAAATCAAATGACTTTAATGTACATTTTCTATGTTAAGATTGGGAAAAAAAAAGCGGACAAAAAAAATTAAAATTCTAATACCAAATTTCTGGTAACAATGCTCATGATAACTGCAAAAGAGGAAATATTACTGCCAGGAAAGAGCTATTAGAAAAGAAACAGGGGAAAAAGAAGTAACTATGAAAATGCAAACATGAAGGAAAAGTTAATTGCTTTCCATTTATTCAATTTATCACAGGATTTTTCCATCTTTTTACATTTCCAATATGAGGTAGAGGTAGACTGTAAATATGTAGTTAAGTCCAATGAGTTTTCTTTTTCAGCTGATATGCTTACAAAATGTCTTTGCTGTAATTGTGCCTCTAAACATTGTCTGGCATCATCAGCATCAAAAGTTACCACAATATCTAATCCCCCCTCAGTTAATAGAAAATGGAGTCAAGTAGAAGAAAATGTTTTTGCATAAGTGCCACTGAAAAAAAGGACCCTACAGAATAAATTTGAGCTAGCAATTTGGAGGTCCTACAAGCAAAAAAGGTCCCGACCTTTGCCTGTGCTTGCAAAACACCTCTGCAAGCCAAGGAATTAAAAAATGGCACTAGAGAATCAAAAAGCAGCCAAAGAGTACCGGCAAATACAGTGTTTTATTTTCTATTATAGCCCGTGACGTATTTACAGTGAGGAGCGTGTATTTTACCTTCTGATTTTTTCAAATTGCTGGCCTGAGAAAAATGGGTGGCATTTTGCTTTACGCTGGAAAAGCATTTTCTCCTATCTTGTGTTATCTAGAAGAGATTCATAAAAAAAGAACCTTGGGAGTTTATTGTTTAGATTCTTCTTCTTCTCCCCTCACAATTCATGAAGAAAAAACTCAAAATAAAATATTGCGCATTCTCTAACCAAAGAAACCTCAGGATCAGCATCAGTCATTGAGCCTCCTGCTTATTTCCTAAAGAGAGATTAACCTTTGAAGACAAAGACCGGCATTTGGTCTCAGTTACCTTGGTGTAAAAATCAATGCACTTTTATTCAGATGCCTTTTCATTTCTTTTACTCCAACTTAAGAGAGCCTAGCTTTTCACAAGCATAGGATTCAGATAAAAAACATTTTACTCGAATTTGCAACACAAGCCAATAACTGCTGTGGACTACCCCCAAATAGTTTCTTTAAAAAAAAAATATTAACTTCCTTTTGTGTTCCAAAGGTAACATAACAAATGGTTTCCTGTTGTTGTGAGGCAAGATAAAATAATCTGAGTGACCCTGACAGCCCTGATAACCATACACAATATATGCTATTGTAATTCAACATACTATAAAAAAGTCGTGTCATGGTAATAATAGATGGGCATGAATATGATACAAGTGGATAAAAATCTACTCAGGTGGTTCCTTGGAAGAACAGAAGAAGAATCAAACATAAGTTACTACATAAAAACTACTTTACTACACGTTTGCCTGGGAATGGCAAGGCCACCATACAAGACCCTCTGTGATTTCCGTGGTGGACTCACATCACTGAACTACAACTACGTAATACTCCCCCGGATACGCTGCCCGGGCCAAAAAATAAGTCCTGGTCCTTCCTGAGTAAATACCCCGAGAGGAATTAGCTCAGGTACATAACATAACTCATCCTTTTTGGATTTGTGAAGCTGTCATCTCCAAGGATGAAGCTCTTAAGCAGGAACCTTCTTGGCACCAAGACCAAGGCTTCAAACTAATTATTCAACAAGATTAAAGTAACTACAAATCTCACCGCTTTCAGAAGGAAGAATCAACCCATTTCATTGAGTCGGTTTTTGCACAAACACAACTGAGAAAAAGCAGAGATTAGAGGACAAAGGGAGGAAAAAAAGGGTGGAAACATGGAGAAAAGGAAAGCAGGGGAGGAGAAGAACGGAAAGGGAGAACATTCTAGAAAAATACTGCCAAAAGGTTTCTAGAACATCCATTTTTGTGCCTAGTCACTGAATGGTCCACGTGTCTTGGGCATACCTTAGGCTAAAGCTGAGTAAATCAGTCCTACTGTCGCAGGTCAGGCTGCTAAAACCCAGGCAGGATCTAACATCTGAACTGAAAACACAGATCTTGTCTTCACTTTCAGTGACTCCTCTACTGCATTCAGAATAAAATTATTGGACTTTGCAGAATAAAGAACTGCTTTATAGACATTGAAAATAAGGAACAACAAGAAAATGGAAGATTTGGTTAAGAAAATAAAGTAGTACAAAAGATGGGTTGAAGAGGCAGAAAGCAATAATAGTAACGTGTGCTTTACCAGTTTGACTAAAACTCTTCAATGAGGACCATAAAAAAGCAAAGAGGACAAATAAGATCCAATCAATATGACCAGCAACGCAAGAATAGCATGGCAAAGAAATAGTGAACTGAGTGAAGAAATAAGAGAGATGGGGAAAAGATACAACACAAGGCCAGTTCATACAGGGAAAAAGTGAAACGAGTATAAAAGACCAAGAGGCCAACACAGTCAGGTTGGACAACGGGGCTTAGGAGAAACCAGGGGCCAATGTGTTGTAGAAGGTCCCTTGCACAGGTAGGGAGTGAAACGATGGAGACAGAGTAAGGCTGAGAGCCTAGAGAAGAGCGAGACGCAAATTTGCTGCACAAGGAGACTATATATAGAGGAGATGCCCGAGGAACTCAGCCTGGCGAAGACAGAAGGAAGAGGTTTGAAAGAGAAACACCAAGACCAGCTTGGGTGAACGGAGCAGAAAAGGATTGCTTTGATAGCAATAGGTGGAAGAGTCCCCTTCCTTCAGAGCCTTGAGAGGACTCCTCAGTCCCACCACATGCTTTTCTGCTCAAAGACTTGGTTTCGCAGTTGTCCCAGAGAAGAAAGACACCACAAAATGAGCTTCCCATCACGGAAAAAGGGAGAGGCAAGCTTACTGGAGCTTTTACAGCAAACTGTGATACATCTCTCCCAAACTTAAATCATCTTCAAATGTCCACGTGATGCAGTTGCGGTCTTACATTAACTCAAAATCAGTTTTTCAACTATGGCTGAAGCATTTATTGTAACAGGCTTCAGAGGATGGCACTAAAGTGGCTGCTCTATGAGCACCTGGAGAGCCCAGAGGGAACAAAGAAGGAAGGTTTCTGTATGTGATATTTTAAGCAGAATCTTGATGTTATTTAACTTGTTTCTTATATTTAAGAAAAGAGGTACATCAGAGTGCAAAACCATCCCATGGAGCAGAAAACCACTCACAGGGCTTGAATTTTGCTTTCGTTACAGGTAACAGTGCTCTTACAACCTGGTACAAGGGCTTACTGCACGCACCCCAGGTAAGATGCTGCTTCAACCTTGGCTTTCCAGCAGTGGAAAAAAGGTTTACACCAAATTGCTCTAAACACAATGAGAAGCAGAATTGGACCACGGAGCTTAAATACAGAAAAGAGAGTGCTTAGACGAAGAGAAAAAACTGAGTGTATTTGGGGAAGCAGCGAGTAAAAAAATAAGTTTTATTTTAATACAATTCTTTTTCAGCGTATTAAGTTCTCCAGTATCACAACAAAGTCTGCTAAAAG
This sequence comes from Buteo buteo, assembly GCF_964188355.1. Taxonomy (NCBI): domain Eukaryota; kingdom Metazoa; phylum Chordata; class Aves; order Accipitriformes; family Accipitridae; genus Buteo; species Buteo buteo. The sequence continues at coordinate 49,829,712 of NC_134175.1, forward strand.
TTAGTAAATAAAGGCTTTCAGGAGAGCTTTATTAAATCACTTATGACTTATCGAGTTAAAACTCCCACTCAGATATCTTAATAAAACTTCCAGAAAATATATTTAATTTTCCTGAAATCAGAAGCCAATTACTAACTACAGGAGTTACTGTCAGCTACACCACTGATCAGCTTTCTGTAAATAGAATATTTACCAACAACTTGAATTAGTTCTCTAAAGTTTCAGTTTCTGAAGGTCAAATAACTATGTAACTGCTTAATAAAGAAGCAAAGAAGTACCTCTAAATATCTCCAAGCTCTGATGGGCTTATATTCTGCTCCTTAGGTGAGGTATTAGCAAAGCTTATTTATTTTCATTTCCAAGGCTTTTATTTGCTCATTCCCTTGTGGTAAAGCTGATTTCCATGATGATTCCCTTCTTAATTTTAATACCCTTTTTACTCATCATATAGACATAAGAATTTTCCATAAAATAATGAAACCCTTCCAAAGGAAATGAAGACAACTAGGAGAGGAAAGTAAACTACAGCTTACTTTTTTTCCCCCCCCAATTAATTGATCCACTGTCATATGCGAAAGATTTTTTTTAATGCAAGGAAAATAAGGTTAATTAACATAAACCCCCTCACTCCTTGAGATGTTGAATTTTGTATTTTATCCATGCTGCCTTAAGTGCCTTGATTTCCCAGTAATGACCTAGTTCTCCTAATGAGTAACATTAACCCCTGGCTGTAGCTGTCCAGGACTTAATTGTCAACTGGAGCTGAAATAGGAGAGTTTGCCGATCAGCAGGTATGTGGTATATTAACTCATGTCATTTCAGACCCTAATAAATAAATCTGTTGCTAAGGCAACAGGAACATCAGCTGTATCACTTTTTTCTCCCCCCTCCCTTTAAAGGAAACTGCCTTTCACACCGAGCTTTTAAAAAAGGAAATTAACTACATGTAACCGTAATTAGAAGAAACATCGTTTCTCATCTCAGAAACATATCTACATTAATGGAAAAAGGCATTCAAAGAGAGGACTGCTTTCTACTGTGACCAGGGTAACTGAAATTATTTCCCTTAACTGAGGGAATGCAATTTGAAGTACACATCTGAGTGAGAACAGATCACAAAATATTTTAGCTCTTTGTATTTCTGAGATAGTTTCCCTCTCCTTTAGTACACCGCTGATGCCAACCGAGCAAACTGCTTCAACTACTAACCAGGAGCCCAGGCAATTGAAACCACAGGAGAAAAAAACCCCACTCAAACCCAAACACCTTCACTACCCTCTGTGAATCTTTCAATATGATTGGTAGACATGGAATCTTCCGGACAGCTAAAAAATATCCCATTTTCAGCTCATCAGCTTTACCTGCTAATGAAAATTTAAGTACCTATTTTAAACGTAGATGCTGTTGCTCTTCCCTGCCCCACGGAGGCAATTACCTGATGGGAAAAGCAAGAGGATGCTGGGGCAACACAAATGCATCTCCAAAGGCACACAGGATTTGGTGAGCAAAAGCTGGGAACTCACTTTCTGCCTCAGTTTCTCCACCTCTAAGATCCCATCCTGAATAGTTAGTCTGAGACTAACAGATTCAAGGTTTTATAGAAAGGTAAAGCGTATACAAGTGCAGGCAGTACAAATATTTTCTGCGTTCCATAAGGTTTGGGAAGGAAGATTTTGGTACTCTTTGGGGGTGATGCACTACTGAGGTCTCTCAGCACCTCACAGGTGAATGTCACAGCCCTTACTTAATTCCTGCCGTTCTATCACAGGATGAAGTGTTTGTCTTAAAATTTTCAAAATTGATAGGTTTCTGTTTAGTTTGTGACTACAGGACAGTTTTTCCGAATCTCTAGCTACCCACATCTCAATCAGAGATCAGGTAGGAAGGGAACTGAAGAGAGGTTCGTAAGACCAATTACTGCTCTTGGAACACTTACTATAGGCTCTGCCCATACTATAAACATAACAAACTACTCAAAATTATATCTGGCTTTTTAGCTGAAGACTAGAGAGGTAATACAAAGCACCTTTTTTGCCATTATCAAAATTAGAGATGTTTTCTTCTCTGGACTATCAACTTTTTAGAGCCCTTTGAGAAAACGTGCTATAAGAAAGATGGAAAAAATGGTGCCGAGATGTCCACTACAGCAGGAGAACTTTCACACCTCAGAGGTCTTCGCTACATGCTGAACATTTCTACAAGCTCTTAAAAACAGTGATCAAGGAATAGTGTGCATCTTCCACTGGAAGTGTGCAATACCCCAAATCCCCGGCCGTGGGAAGAAACTTCAAGGTTAGACTTCACTGAACGAACAACCAAGGAATGGATACTTCCAAACTGCCCTGCCAGTTAACACTTAAATCTGAACTTCTCAGAGTATTTCATTAACTTTCTTATTTGCTACTTATAAAAAACTGGTATCTGCTCTCAAACTTAACTCCAGCTTGCATGAAAGTGAAGTTAGACTACTTTTGCTTTAGGTGTTCAAGAAGTGAGGGTGTCAGCTTCCATTTAATCAGATATCTCTATGTACTCTTTTGTGGCACTGGTTCATTCACCACGTGTCATCTGTATTGCAGCCCTGGTGAACACTGTTTCCTGTGGGAGTATTAGACAGTTTTTCTTAGACACAGCTAAAATTTTTCATTTTGAAATTGTTATTTTACATCCTACGGGCTTTTTTTACCGTACCTGGTATCTTTTTTGTTAAGGCTGTATAAACGCTTGCATTTTAAGCTGTTGTTTTCAGTCTGTCTTATCCATCCACCACGTTCACCTTTTTGGATTGAATCTGCCAGAATCAGTTGCTTTTCAAAGATGAGGTTTCCTTGCAGGAACTCATTCCCCATTCAGCACGGCTCTAGAGCCAAACTCTCCACGGGTTTCCTGTGGAAATGGGCAGAACAGACCCAGTCAGCTACGATTTCCCTGAAATGGAGGATCTGCTTTCCTTTGACAACACGCAACGACTGCCCTCCTTACGTGACACTGCCTGAGCGGCCACCCGGCAGGGAGGAGTAGGACCACGGCCCTTTCTTCTACACGCTCTCTGCAGGCTGTTTACAACCTTGAGGATGCCTGTTGAGGCTAATAGTACTGATGGGTACTCAAAGGTGATTTCTAGGTGGAGTGCCTACTCTTTCATCTTTTGCTGTTTTGCCATACAGGCGTCTTGACGGGATGAACTTTGGTCAAAACTATCAGACGGTGTGAGGAAAGTATGACTTGGGTATAGATTCACTGTATTCTCAATGTCTTTATATCAAGTAGTTTTGAGTTCTGAATTTAAAGGCAAGTAGTAATTACCCAAATTCTGTATTGCACTGCCAAGATGAAGAAGAACAAGGCGCTACCATTAAAAAAATGCCTTTCCAGGCTCCCCTCCCTCGCAGCTTGCAGAGGACTTGTGCTCAGCTCACTGACGAAGAGCTGCCCCATCCCAACACTGCACTATCTGGGACAAGCCCTTCCCAAGGACTTGCTCCTGAGTGAAGGGGACCATGTCCTCACGGTGGGCAACCACACGTTAGTACAGCAACAGTGAGGACAAAACAAGCTTTCTTCCATGGACTCATTTCTTCTTCAGCTCTTTGACTTTATGATACTCTACATTAAAAACAGGCAACTGGGCACAGTGCTATCTCTGTACACACCATTTTCCCTTAGACCAGAAATCTTCAGATAATTTTTGCAATCTAGATTTTTTTTTTTTCTTCTGAATTTCCTCATCGTGACTTCCACCACCGTTCCTCCTGCTCCTGTATCTCCTGCCCCACATCCTTCCCCACGCTCTTGTCACACACTGGTACGTACAGACACGAGATAACGGGCTTATCTGATCTTCCACGTGAATTGATAGCAGCTATTTGTTTGCATGTGTGTGTAAATTCTCACAGATTCCCCGTGTGATCTTTTATCACACCCGTACAATTAGGGGAAGAAGAATTGATTTCTGGCAATTTTCTCTTATCAAGTCTTTAACTGCTGAGACGATACAGCACACACAGGGAAAAAGAAAAAACATGAGGCTTGGGTGAATGCCTTGAGTTAAAATACTACTACAGGTCTTCGCCATGAAGGAGACACGTAAAGAGCCTCCAGCCTTATAATAAAATTACGAACGCGTCACCTGGATGACGTGACTGCGGTTGGGGATGCAGCAGGTCTGCAGGCTCACGTGCAGAAAGAGCTGAGGAACACGCTGGTGTACCCCAATCACAGCAAAAACACCTTTGGCAAGTGTCTGTGGGCTCGTTGGGGGGTACTGGGAGGGAATAACGTACACGCCTGAACGCTGGTGGGCTAGTTTTGGGGGAGAGATGAGGATCGTGCCACACTGGTCACTGTCATCTCCTTAATACACTCATCCTTCACCAAATGGACATTTTATCACCTTGCAATGAAAACCTGTGGGACACTACAAACCACTGACCCGATGTGGGAACTTTGTCCATCGATCACCAGAATTTTACTCTCCGTTTCCAGCAAAGCCCATCTGCATAAAGGGAAGAGCGATTCCTTGGCGTAGCCCTCGCAAGAAAGCAGCTCGGAAACCCGTCGCAGCCTTTTATCTGGATCCTTGGCCATAAGTCATTTCTATTAGCAGCGCCTTGCTATAGATGTTTATAACAAAACATTAAAGACTTGGTGAGAAAGGAGAAAACAAATTACTCTGCGGAGAACCTAGCAACTCCGCTAACATACCGTCAGTTATTTATCTGCTGTCGGCAGAGGTTGCACACTGTAATCCTCGACAGGCTCGGATTCGGGGGGGATGGAGAGAAGGGGCAGGGATTGCATCGGAGGGCCTGTTCTCATGCAAAGACATTCTAACACCGATTTAAAGCGAGAACGTGTCTGCTAGAGAATGTCGCTTTTGATTTTGATGCATTTCCAAGCAGGCAGGGCCTACGTTGGGTTGACTTAGCGGGAGAGGTGTTGGGGCTAATGCCGTATTTTAGGGCGCCGGCGGTCCCCACGAAGCGCTAACGCAAACGAGGTCAGCGTCGCTTTGTTTCGAGGTTTTCTGTAACAACAGCATGACTTCACAAAGATATGGGTTTTTTTAATGGTTTAGCCGAAGGGGGTTTTTGTTAGGTGAAGGGGAACACAGGAACATAAAAACAACCAAAAAAAAAAAAAAAGAATCTTCCTTTTCTATTTTTTTTTTTTTTTTCCCAAAATGAAAACCACATGTAAATCATCAGGGTAGACAATGGTCGTTAAGTATTATTGTATAGGACAATATCTGCGAGCGCTTTGTGCTGGAATACGAGCAGGATACCACTGCCAATGTTTTACACAGAAAAACCCCCTCGCACATTACAACACTTGGCTAAAATTAGTCCTCTTTACGAAGAGGCTCGCGTTAGGCCTAAGAAGGGGATGCTTTTAACTGCTGATGCCTGAATAAGGCACGCGACGCGGTCGTCTCTAATAAGGCGACGAGTGCTTGTTTTTTGGCTACGCTGCCCGGCGAAGGGGCTGCTTCCAGCCCCTTGTTTTCACCTGTGCCGCCCGGGCTGAGGATGCTCGGCTGCCTGGCGAATGCTCAACCGGCGTCTTAATTTTCTAATTCATATTCCTCAATTAAAAAATAAACCGTATTTTTTTTATGAGCGAATTTACATAAATCAGTTGCTAAAGCATCCTAACACTAAAGGGTAGGAGTTCAGCCCGGAAGATTTGCATGCAGCATCCTCAGACGAAGGCAGGCGCTTTCGATTTCCATCGAGAGCCTTGCTGCGCTGGAACTCTAATGGGCTTAGAACAGTAAATTTTGAAGAAACTGATTGCTGCCCCCGTAGCTAGTAAATGCCTGCCTGGACCCAGTGGCATTTGAAAAAAGTGTTTTATCATAAAATTATCCCAGCAGAGTCCATTCTGCAAGATAACATCATCATCATCATCATCATCAGTACTCCATGCAGGACCCAACAGCTCTGGCACAATATTGCCAGTCATTTATCTGTTGTCAGCACAGGTTACACACTGTAATCCTTGACTGCCTCGGAATTAGAATGTCTTTGATGTCCCCACAAGAGTTTTTTGCCCGAAGGCTTTACCAATGCTCGGCGGCTCAGTGTTTATTCCTCGTAATCTTCCTCTCATCTCCAGGCTAGCAGTGACAGATGGTTATGGGCACACAATAGTATTAAGAGTTTGATATTTTTTTTTTCCTTTTTTTTTTTTTTATGCTGTGCTCTCTGTACAACAAATAGCTATCAGACGCGGGCCAGAGAGCTGACATGGCTCGCTTAGGTAATGGCAAACAAACAGCTCGGGTTGATGCTTTCTGTCATTTTCCCTGCTAACCCTGCTTGTTTTCATTGTATACTCTCAAAGGTAAACTATATTAACCTTATAGACTGTTATTAAAAAGATATATCTATATGAGCATAAAGTGCTTTTCTTTTCTCTTTTTCTTACTCTTTTGATTATGAAAGTAATACTGCTGACATATTGAACAAATATCGAATGTCAACATAAATTTTTAGTGTGTGATAATATTCCCCTTCATATAGCTGTGTGTCAGGCGGGAACCCATGGATGATGCATAGCAGTAAATAACCCAAACAAAATTAGTTCTCTTGTCAGCTTCTACCTTGTATGTCCCCAGGCATCAGTAAAATTGACTGCACGCTAGATTTTCAAAATTAGCCCTAATGTTAGCTGTGTGTCTGGCAACCTCCAAGTTTCCAATGTTCTACTATATTACCCGTAAGGATGAATGTGTTACTTTTATATTTTGGCATTTGCTCTTGCTGATGCGGCTTTTTTTTCTCTCTTCTCCAAATTAAAAATAATTTAGCTTTAACAATAAGTATGTGCACGAACACAATGCTGCATCTCTTTAAGCAACTAACTTTAGGCAATTAAATTAAATTAAAGCAAAAATATACACAGAAAGAAAAGGAATTATTCAATTTAATATTGTTGATTTTATTACTTAGCTTTGTGCTGTTTTATGCAAACTACTGAATAAAATGGAAAATATTTTCTTTTCCTTTACTCTGCTCTTTCTGAATGCAACACTTGGAACAATTCGGGTTAGCATTCAAAATAAAACCAGAAAAAAAACCCAGCTCAGCATCATAAAACTTTTTATAACTGGCCGTCTTAAAAATATGCATTTTTAAAATGTGGTCTTAAGCGAAGGGGGATAAAATTCTTCAAAAAATAAAAATGACACTAAGCTTCGTATACTCTCCACACCAAATGAAAACATGCAGTATCTCTCCCTTCAATGCACTACATTTTAAAATAACCTATGAGAACACAGAGCATTTTGGCGTTAGCAGGGAAACATGATTAAAAATAAATGTGGCTCCCCAAGAAAGGCTGTGTCGGAAGTGTGAAGTTGATTAAACAAATCCAAAGACAGATTCCACATCAACTTCCAATCCCTAAATTTTATGTTCAGACATTTAGAGTCAAAGATGAAAATCCCTTTAGGTACCAGATGCTGCAGATCATCTGGGAGAGCTTCTGGAGTTTTAATGTGCTGGAAGTCAAATCCCCTGCAAAGGCGATTTGCCCCGTCGGTGCGGTGTACTTATTGCTTCACCTGAAAACAGTTGCTCTTGGAAAATCTGACCTACTGATCGACCCAGCATCTCTGCAATAAACAGACTATAATCTGTGGATGAAGTGAACTCTAATCAGGCCACATGCAGATTAAACAAACTGCGAGGAATAAAAACTAGATTAAAATGTTCGTGCCCAATACCGGAAGATTATCAGGACATTTTACCTCTTTAAATCCTAATTTATGTAGGAGTCAAGCTAAAGTTTATATGTTTTTAGCGATTATGCGGCATGGTAGATTTTCGGCCGTTCAGAGAAGATTCAGAGATCAGGTATTTGTGCTAGCAGTTGGAAAAATACTGCTTCACTGTTAATACATTCAAACAGGCTTTCTATTTATGTAACACTGAAAGGGTGTTTTTAAAACGCAGACAGTGGGTTAACATCAGCTGTCCAGTGTCACCATGTATCTTTACACTTAATCACTTCCATTAAAGTAATTAAGATAATTTAAATAACATTAGATATTAATTGTCATCTGTGGTTTGCTTTATAGGAAAAGAGAGTTACCAGAATTACGCTTATCGTTTCAGCAGCAGGGGGATCTTTTTCTTGGGCAAAAAATGAGGAATCATCAACATCAATGGTTAAACGTCTGGTTAGCATTACCGAACTACGTATATTCAAACAAATTATTTTGAATAATCAGATGTTAGTGATGTGCCTTTCCCCTCCACGCGTGTGTGCAATCAGATGTCAGCGACGTGTCTTTTTCCTCTACGTGTGTGTGTGCGGTGTCAGCGTGTGTTTAGGAAATTATTTTATATTTCACAGAAGTCACAAAAAAGGGATCAAACCAAATTCATAAATCTTTCAAAGGTACAGTATTTGGATTTGTTCACCACTTACCACCTGTGAGGCCAGGCAATGTGTAAAGGTCTTTGCTGATAGTCCCGTCCACTCAAGATATTAGAGAGGTTAAAAGTCAGATGTTGCTTATCTTCTTCTTGACAAGGATTTGTACTTTCTGATGCTTCAGACTTGTTCAATCTCGCCGGTGCTGTTAATGGGGAAGGCAGCCCCTCGTGCTGTGTGGTATGAAGTCCAGGCTGGGCTTCACAAAGTCCAGACTCACGATGTGCGTTGCTGTTTTTCATTAAAGCTCTGCTCTTCTGCTGGCCGGGCAGACTCTCCAATTGATAAGCATCTCCATTTCTTTTAACACCAATTACCTTTTCCAAATGGGCAAGCTTATGTTCTGGCATGAACCTGTTAGGAAAAAGAAGAAAAAAAAAATAGATCTGTATTGTGTTTATGCTGGATTTCAGTTTCACCTGGTAATTTATAATTAAATAATAGCAAATGAGAAAAAACCCCATGGTTGATATTTTACATCCATCCAAGTAACAACTCCACTAGCATTCAGTAAATGATACACTTCATGTGTATTTAGTGAATATGGTACCTGTGAAATAAAATAACAGGCTCACTGGCTGAGAAGCCAAAGGTCTCGACCGAACCACGTCGCTGCTAATGGCACATGCATGCATCAACAGGGAGAACAAAACTACTTGCCTGCTAAAATAAAATAAAGCAAACACCTCCTGGAAGTAAAAAGCCAATTCTGCCAGAAAAGTCTTGGCATTTTTACCAGGACTACAGCTAAGATTGGTAGCAAATGCCAAACGCAGCAGTGTTTAACCTAACGTGAGTCTAGTCCATGCCTAGACTTGAGCCCAGCAAGTTGCTTCATCCCAGGACAATGAAAGCTAACGCAGAAAGATTTTTTGTTGCCTAAAAGCATGGGTCAAACACGTACCACGACATGGATGTGGGTCTTCCTACCTGACTATCCTTGCCTGATTTCTATGATGACCAACTGAAAAAATTAATCACAAACTAGAAAAAAACCCCCACACCTAGGAGAAAAGGATCGAGTTGTACATCCATTCATATGATAAAAGCAACCGCTCCCATGTTTTTTCACAGGTGTGAGGAATGAACGCTAAGATGGGGAAACTGAGGCAGAGCTGCTCATGACCTTCCTGAGGTACCACAGACAGTATTAGACACCGCTGGCTCTTCCATCTGATGTCCACGCTGCAGAAAACCCTTCCCAACAGATTTGCACAGTTATGTTGAGGCCCCTGAACTAATTTTTGTAATATATGAAATGTAACTTTTTACGCAGATCTAGTTTTACTATTTGATTTAAAGTAGTAATGAATTATGGTCCTTGCCCAGGAAACACTCAAGTGAAGCTCCTTCATTCAAACATGACTTTTCTAAATTAACACGGAGACGACTACATGCACAGCCACCATGGGATCCTCACTCTAAATGCCTGCCTGTACCTCAAGTTAATTTACCCAAATATTATTTACTTACATGTCTTTCAGTGTGATTACGGTTCTCCCAGATAAGTAGAGACATTTAAATTTTCCGTTTCCTTTTAATTTCCAAATGTTTACGCACTATAGCCTGTTTATTGAACTGTTTACTAAAGCCAACACTTGCTCCACTTTATCAGCCTCCTCCACAGTTCTTCAGAGTTTTACTCATCACAGCTCGTTTCTGGGCTGTGAACAAACCTCTCCGTTCCCTCTTTGTCAAAATGAATATTCCTAAACGCCAGAATCATCCGCTTCACCGTGCAACGGAGCACCTTCAAACGCAAACAGACCCTTCTTCTTCAAAATCACGACCAAAATACAAACACGCACACACTATGTCAGCTTTACCGCAGTTGTACTCTTGACTAATTGCTTTGAGGATTTTTCTTCAAACCCCTAAATCTCCTTTCCTAAATCAGTAAACTGTGTAACCATTCCATGCAATCTGTATTCTTTGATTTGGCTTGCTTGGTCCCTTGGCATATTATTTTCCTGTTTATCTATACTAAGCTGCATTTTCAAGCCACTGACCAAATCACCTACGAGATCTACCTTTTTTCCACTGCTCGCCGTCGCTCGTTGGAGCTGCTCTGTAGACACAACCAGAAAAAGTTCAATCACATTCAACAGCCCCATCCAAATCCATGACCTATGTTACAAACAAGACAGGTTCCCAAATGAGCCTGAGTTAAACCATTCCCATCTCAGCAACTTAGCCACCCTCAGATTCCCAGAGCATAAAGGTATAAATTCAGTGTGGCTGAATTCCATACATATATGCTCTTAACAGTTAAGTCGGTGTTTTGACAGTCTAAGCTGAATTATAGACCTAAAACTGGCTGATGGTGGCTCCTCTGAAATGCGGACACGTCCCTGTGAGGATATACTTTTATATATTTACGCATGGGAAAGGCTGAAGGAGAAATAGGTTAAGGGATTTGCCCTAAACCACCAGGTCTGCGACCGAATCGAGAGGTCTGATTTACCAAACCAAATTTAACTAACAGATTTTGAAAAATCATTGCCGCTAAGAAGAATTGCTTGACGTGTGAGAGGTCGGACTACCTAGGCAGGCTGTATCCCCCTGCCTGTCTTTAATCTCCTGGCCAATCATCCACTCAATGCACCATTTCTATTTCTGAAGAGGTTTTCTTCTTGGTTTTCAGCCCTTATAAATCTGATCCGTCATTGCAGAATTTCTAATAATATTAGATAAAACTTCACCGATCTCTCTCTGGAATAAACTATTTAATATCCTTTATTTAAGACATGTGTGCACAATCAATTCCATGGTATTTACTTGTATTACACACACAGTATTCATCATCTTGACAATTTTTAAAAGTTTTAGAACACCATTTCACTTAACAGTTTAAAAAAAAAAAAAGATTTATTTGATGGTTAACTTTGGAACAAGTTATCTGCATTAACTTCCATTGTTTTGGCATAAAGTAGTTCTGTATATTTTACTAACAACAGCGGAGACATGATAAAGGATGTAGGCAGAGAGCCATAAACAGCTCTCGCTGCAACCCACAGCGTTCGTGTAAAAGCATTAATTTTTCGGACTTTGATTGGGAGACGTCTCTGTGCTCAGCCACTTGGATTTTGCTAAATACAACCATGTATAAAACCTTGTACCTGCATATAACAATTTTAACTGTGGAAAGGCCATTGTAAATCATATGTAGTATAAACTTGTCCACATGATTGGAATGATATAATGGATATTGTAGTCCCTAACCACCAGCTAATGTTCTTTATGACACTTAAATAAATGACCTGAAAATAAACTAATAACAACACGAAATCTTCTAAACCTGTTCATGTGCATTTCCCAAAAGCATGCTGGAGAAAGACAATGTCTAGTTAGCACATTTTTTGTGTTTACATTTTCTCCAGAACATTTTTGCTCCAGCTATTCTATTTTTCCTCTTCCAGACTCACATTAATTCTTCTTTCCTGCCACCTTCCAGACATAGTCATCTCTCCATCCAGTACCTGCCCAGATCTCGGTCATTTATTAACATCAAGAGCTTGCAGGACTTCCACATCACCATCCAAAAGTCTATAACCTGGAGAAAAAACAAACGCTCCAGTGTTTTATTTGGAGCCAGGATCTAATCCCACAAAGATCATCAAAGGTTTTTAAATCCTTGTCTAAATTTCAGAAGATACAACCTCAGAGAGGCTGGTTATGGAATAGCAGAGCTGGGGCAGGAGCAGACATAGGCTTAAAAGACTAGACAGAAATTTTTTAGGATGAGGCTGGTGAAACACTGGCGCAGGTTGCCCAGCGAGGTGGTCGATGCCCCATCCCTGGAGATATCCAAGGCCAGGTTGGACGGGGCTCTGAGCAACCTGATCTAGTGGAAGGTGTCCCTGCTCATTGCAGGGGGGTTGGAACTAGATGACCTTCTAACCCAAACCCTTCTATAATTCTATCATTCGAAAAAACAAGCTAGAGAGCTACCACAGCAGATAGGCAGGATTTAGTTATCGAGAAGGATGCACCGTTTTTCTCAACCTTAGTTACAACACGCACTAGTCACATAGGAAAAATGCCATAGCATTCTATTTTTAATATGGGAGAAGGATTTTATTGTTATTATTAACTTGTGGTAGTGAAATCCTGTACACGTGAAACTTTCCAGAAAAAATTATCACCAAAGCATACAAATATTAACACTTCCAACAGATTCCACAAGGTACTGTCCCTTATATTTAAAAAAACATGGAAAATGTTTTACTTTTATGCGTAACTCATATATATTTCAACACTGAAAGTTCAGAACAAACAGTGAGAGACTTAGATATCTAATTTTAGTATCATAATTTGTTTTCAAAACTGTTTTTCTTTTATTTATTCAGATTTTTGAGGATCTCTGACACATTTAACAATCAATTTTTAAAACTTTATGAAGACTTTAAAAAGAGTGAGCCTTGAAAACTTTCCCTTTTTCCATACTGGGTATAGAAGTTCAGTTAAAAAGCTGAGTTAAAAATTAAACTAAGTTCATATATAATAAAAATTCCATATACTAAAAGTCAGTTTCAATCTAAATATTGGCTGTTTTGAATAACAGATTTTTTTTAAACTCCCCAATCTATATATTTTCTTTTCATTTATGCCACAAAACCCCACTCTGAGGAAACCCACGTACTTTTCCTTGAAGCAGACATGTGCATTTTCTCCAGCTCTTTCCTAACATGTTGCCATGCTAGATCGTATGTGTTTATTCACAGCACTTTATTTACCCTAATGAAAAATTACTTATAGGAATTGGTTTCTTTTTCATGGCACCGAGAGTCACTTTGTGCACCACTTCATTAAAAACAACAACAAAAAAAAGGATGGAAGGGCCACGATGTCACTGCTCGATGAATAAAAACCACGTTTGAAAGACTAACTGGAGTGCTGGTTTAGGTTAGGTCAAACTATAGAGGCAAGTTCTGTGTGTTGTGAATAGTTGTTCTCGATGAGCAAGGATAGTCTGTAAGAATGGATATAAGCTAAAAAAAAAAACTGAATTCATAAAAACTGGCCCTTCTGTAACTGTAGTTACATTTGGAAGCAAAGGTAAAGATAGTCCTGAAAGTGCAGTGGATTTTTTGTTGTTGTTCTTATGTTGCCATTAAAAAGTTTAAAAATAATAAAAGGAAGGAGTCATAATCAGATATATTAGAAATCTTCCCCAGGCCTTGGAGCTGGAGCACACACATTTTAGAGCTGCCCTGTTTCCTTCGTCACTGATGTGCTGGCACAGCATAACTTACAATTTAACAAACTCATTGTCTGAGAATTTCCTTTGTTTTTCTTTAAACACGATCACAAATGTCTCTTTGCTAACTGTAATATTTTTAGTAGAATTTATGTGACCTAAACCACTACAGAGGTTCATGGAGAGCTTCTGGGATTCTCATACCTGGAGTCCGTTTAGCTTATAATGGGTGCAATGGACACTCGTTTTTGTCATTTGCAGTAACTAGGAAATTCCACTTTTGCACCTTCTTTCTTTCTGCTTCCTTGAATCTGTTCCCACAACTACTACAAATATATGTAAACTATACAAGCATGCACTCATGTTACCTCTGAGCTTTTGAAAAGTCAGAATTTTGTCCACTCTGTTCTAATGGGAAATAAGAAAGGTCATGAAAGCAGTTCTTTGGAGGCCAAACTGGAACAGACAAGAACTACGTTAGTATATACTTGGTTTTTATATTTATAAATTTATACATTTATATTTTTGATATTTAATGTTACAAATCACCTGATAGCAGTAAAACTGATGCATTTGTATCTACCTACTTCTCGAAAGACTGCAACATGTTACAAAACTGGGAGACCAGTCAGCTCAGCGATTTTTTTTTTTCATTTTTTTTTCTCTGCAACTACTGTCACATTTTGCTCTGCAGCAAAAAAATGTTGCTGAGTGTGGTCAGGTGTCCCAAAGCTGTGCTACAGTTCAAACCTAAAAGCTCAAAAGAAAATTCCCAATATTTAGGGAATTTGATATTAGGCTTTACTGAAGTTGTCACATACTTTCGGGGATCTAATTTCACTTTCTGATCTTTAGCAATGGTTGTAATTCTTCACTCAGAAGAGGGAAGAGATTACTTGTCAGCAGTAATCTCTAACACAGATAATGCCATATAAATATTAGGGGCTTATAAGCATGGACAAGGATTAGGAGCAAAGAGAGAGAACAGAAAGAAAACCGAACAGAGCCAAGATTAAGCACTGGGAAGGGCATGGCAAAAGAAAATACAAGGTCTGTGGCTGAGCTTGTCTTCCCACAGTAGAATATGTATTTTCCTGGGTAGAATAAGTAGGGTTTACACTGATTTCCCCATTTGCAGACTGCAAGATATAGAAGTATGAAACATTATTTGAGATGCGATCATCATCTTCTCTCACCTATCTTCCCTCTTCCATGACACAAGAGAAATACAGAATAGACTCAGGGAATCACGAAGGTTGGAAGGTCTCTGGTCCTACCTGGTGCTCAAAGCCCATCCAGTTGGACCAGGTTGCTCAGAGCCTCGTCCAGTCAAGTCTTAGCTATCATCCAAGGCCAAGGATGGAGATTTCAAACTCGGACATTAAGTGTGTGAGAGGTGTTGCTGCTAGCAGCTTGCAGAAGGGACTACAAGGTGAACAACAACACGGGAGAGAGCTACAGCTGACAGCAGCAGCAGCAGGACGTCTGCCTTCCTAATGTTCGTATCCCGGCCAGAGAGAGAGAAGTGGTATGTAATCCATACAATAGATACACCAGGGGAGGGATATCACAAAGTCTGACTTCTTTCTGACAAATCAGCCAAAATGCTCCTGTTTGAGCAACAAATTAGCTGAATGTAAGAACCCTTGCCACGCCAGCGGTGTGCCTGATTCATAGGCGGGATGCAGAGACGCTCCTGGAGAAGGGAGACTGGATCCAGATCAACCACAGGCTGTTGGGTTTGACTCAAGGGGTAACTTGGTCCATTGGAGGGGGGAACGAAGATGAGACAGGCAGGAGAGAGAGATGTCAACAGTAAAGAGTAGAAGAGAAACAGAATAATGCTCAGATTCCTCAAACCATAACCTCCACCTGCTTTTCCGAATAATTTCTGAGCAAAATCCCTCAATATCTAGTATCCGTATATGATACTGCCCAAAATTCCTACTTTACTTAGCATTTACACTTTTCTTTCCAACCAAGTTCCACTGATTCAACAACACTCCTATTAGTTTATTCTCTAAGATGTCGTACCTGTACCTAAATATAAGGAGGACCGTCAAACTGATCTCTAACCTTCCCCTCAATATTACATTTGAATTTCTAACATCAAGATTACAGCTCAAGATGCACTGTAAAGCCTAAATCCCAGATGACCAGGATTTTAACTAAAGCATTCTTCAACTCTTATTCCCCAAAATACATGGAAAGGTACTACCTTCCAAAACACAAGCCTGCAGTGAAACTGTGCAAAACAGGAGCAAAGGCAGGCGAAACTATTCCGAAACAAATACATCCCTGAAAGTCCAAGCTCTCCTGGTTTTGAGACCTCAGTGCTGCTGCTCTTGTTGGATGTCATTGCAGCCAAAAGCATGTCTAGCCTAATCCACTACTTGTGGGATTATTCCATTTTGTTACATATTTTACTCCTGACAATACCTTCAACAATACCTTAAGCGCTTCAGGTCAGCAAAAAAAAAATCAGATAATGATAACTCTGCATTTTAATAACAGAAGGGAGACTCTGGACCCACTGAAGTCAAGGCAAAGCTCTCTTTGACTTCACGTGAGACTGAGTTTAACCCTAAATATATTATTTCTGAATTCACATTTTCAATTCCCTGAAATCCTTTAACACTAAATGTAAGAATCAGTGCAGTTATAATTTCTGAGAACATCATTCTCAACAAATGAAAAGGTGATAAATTAAAAACTCCTCAGGAAGATGGTAATGAACTACAATACATATTTTATAACGCAGACGAAAATAACTTAGGTGTTATTTTACACAAGATATGAAAACATTAATTAATGGATAGTTCAGGAAAAAAAAAGGAATTTGCTCTATAATTAAACATCATGACTGTGTAGATCTGCTGCACCGACTCTGCAAGGTAACAGATACACTTTTGGAGCTCTAAGAGTCCCCTGGATAACAACTGCCAGAAATTTAGAAATTGTTGACTTAAGTTCTGCTTCTGCAGAAGTTCAAAAGAATGAATTACACTATGGGGAAAAAAGTTAGGCTTCTGAGAATTGCAAGGTTTTTAAGGTTCTTTAGGATCCTAAAGGATTGGTCATGTTTATTAGTGCTTACTTAAACAGAAAAAAACAGTTCAGCTCTCGAGTGCTTATTTAGAAAATGCAAATTTCACATATAGCTCCAAACAATACAGTATCTCCTCTTGCTAAACAGAATTGGAAATGGGTGTTTGAAAACTGATATCACACCTTAAATCATCTTGTCTTTTATTTCCTTTTTTTATTTTTTTTTTTCAATTAAAACTAATACCAGGATCCTGTAACATATAATTTCCTGTTTTGTGGAAATACTTCTAATCAGGATATATAGGATGGATGTCCCCTTTAAACAGGCTGTTTTGTAACATACGCAATGCAGAAGGGAGTGCTATCATAACACTTCAATAGTTAAGTGACTTTATGAGAAAAATACTTCCAAATGTTTCCTAAAACCTTCCAAACCGCACCAAAGAACATTATCGTAATATTATGTTTCCCTATGGCCTCCAATATTTAAGCTTGCTATTCTCGAAATGATACTTGGATGAAAAATATAAGTTTATGTAATGTATAAATTGTTCCTAGAAGAAAAGTTGCCTTTAAAATTACTCTGTATAGATGTCAGATATTTTACATTTTCAATAGCCTTTCTGTATTAATTGAACAAACAGTATGCTAGCGCTTTGGGCCGCACGTGAATAGTCTGTATTTTAAAACTGAACAGTCACCGTGTGATCTTATTCATAGCAAATACTGAAAACAATAACTGTCCTAACCGATTACATATCAAGTTACCCTTAATAGATATCCATATTTCTTGCACAGTATACATAATCCATATAAAGTGTATACCATATATCAATACCATATTCCGGCGAATCCACCATCAAAGAGTTCGTTTATAGTAGGTTTTCATTTGACTCAGGGTTGTAATGTTCTGTGCAGCATAAGCTAACCATTTCAGTGATTTTGCCAGCAAGCTGCTTTTTGGCAGATTATTGGCAGTACATATTGGCAACAAACTAGTGCAACTAAGCCCTTCTTATAACTTACAGGTAAATAATGATTTTAATAAATTTATGTAAAATGTTCCACTTGCTCACATCTGGTTTTGATAATTCACTCGACTGCGCAAATGCAAACTTCTGTGTGTTTCTCAGGAAAACACATATTTCACCTTAATCATTTAACACTTTCTCAGGTACCCCAGGAAATAAATAAGCAACGAAGCCTACTTTCACCTGAAGGTTTAAATGAAGAAACCTTTATCTGAAAGATCTAAAGAAATTAATTAAAAATAATAATTTTCTGCACATAAAAATCTAAACCACGTTTTGTCATTAACACAACATCCAAGTAATAAGAAAAACACAGGCTATTGTAGAGTTATCTCAGCCACAGGGCATTCGAATCAGATGGTCCAGTCAACTGCCTCTGGCCCTGAGGACCATGGGGTAACGCAGAGACTTTGACCTCCGTTTGAAAATGTGTTACTATATTAGACTTACTTGCACTTTCTTTGCACTACAACTGAAGGTTAAATGTGTATGCGTTTGTATCTCAGCTAGCCAGTGTGGTTTAGAGGAAACTCCGAGTTTTAATCCCAGTTTCGCCAGTGGGTCAGTGTCTCATCGTCAAAACACCAAAAGTCTCTCTCCATCTCTAAACCTAGACCAGTATTAGCCCTCTACCCTAAAAAGATCATGTATTTTTGTCAGAAAGCTCTAAAAATATTATTTCTACTAGTAGCATTGTCATTAGAGGGGGAAAAAAACCCCCAAAGCTCGGACTCCCTTTTTCTGGTATAAATCAGGATGACAGTGATGCTGATTTAAGGTCACCGAGAACCTGCCCTTCAGCACCCGGGTACCAGAAAACCCACTAGCACATCACGGGGGCTCCTCGGGAACCCCACGCTGCCCAATTCCTGGAAAACGCATGTGGCCCATCGCTGAGCTACCTATGATATTAAAGGCTGTACACCAAGAAGCGGAATATGCTGGGTTTTGTTGGAAAAAGGAGAAACCAGTATCGATACAAACAGCACTGTTACCCTTATACGCCATGAGCGGGCAGTTACCAGCACGGTGACGTATCTGCATGAAGACAGCAAGAAGGATGAGGAAGGATGGTCCCTACACCGAAAGGAGACACAGCCACGTGAACAGCTTGAGCTAATGCCCGCCCTATGGCAGGACATGGTCATCGTGAAAATTATTGGACTACAGAGATTATTAAAAAAAAAATTAAAAAATCAGAAACCTTGGAGAGGCAAAGAGCTTGACCATGACTGTTGAGCCCAATGTTTTGCTTCTACAACTCTGAACGTTGTTCGTATAGATACACCCTATGTGACTGTGGGGAGCAGTTCTCAAAGTACGGTACTTTGAGGTTTCTACTGAAATAGGTCAAAAAGGTGAAAGAAAGGCCAGCACATGAGAATTCAAACGCAATCGACAACTCTACCTGGTGACAACTACTGCCGGCTGCCCCTGTGCTCCTCCTGTCCTTCACCCCGAGGGCTGGGAGCAACACCGACACGTAACTGTAATCAAGGGAGGCAATCTACTTTAAAAGGTTTTACGTAGCCAACGTCCCCGTCTGTCCTGCTTGTGGATACACCTCAAAGTTCTATTAAATAATTGCTTTAAATGGGGCCTGTAATGAATAGGGAACAATTCTTAAGCATCGGATTTTATTTGTGCCCAATTCAGCCTAGAATTTGCTTGCTGGTTTTGAGCATTTATTCATTTGTGGAGTCAGCAGTTTAGGATTTTGTAAGGCTTGGCAACATGGTTAAAACCCAGTGAATTCTTGCTGAGATCTATTGGACATGCTGGTAAAACTCGCTGTTGCTATAGTGGACTTGCTTTTAATTTGATCTGTTTCAAGGATTCGGTATCCTTCCAGCACATTAGAAACCTAAGGGCATATATTTGTATTGTTTAAAGGCAGGAAATTCTGTGAACTGAAATGAGAACATATCCCTTTTGCCTTTATGGACTTTTGTTATTTTCTCTTCCTTTTGGGGTTTTGGAAACAAAACCAGTGAAAGCTGAAAGTTTGAACAATAGCAAATTACTTTCAAGGAAAAAAAAGTAAAATACTAAGCATACTTTTACAACTTTATTCATACACTTTGTACATATGTAAATTGGACTTATCCAAGCATCAGAAAATACTATTTGCAGCAGGGCCTTAGACTGCAACAGGATCATACTGGCTTTGTCATAAAAGACTGGGGACTTTGCTGTTTTACTTTATTATTATTCCTTTACTACCTTTTATTAACTTGTACCCCACTGACTTCATGACAGAGCCGATTTGTTTCATGCTAACCACAGAACTAGGGCAATCACACTTTTATTGCAAGGAGGAAAAACTACAAATCTTTGTAGCACTTTCACTTTAACTCCTTGTCAGAAGAGTCCCACATCCTTCCTTTAAGTGATGCAAAAGGTAGGTCTGAATTCTGGGATACGAAGTGAGAGCTGGTGAAAGATGAACAGGGGCACGTACTCTGCTAAAATTAAGAGTTAGCCAGATACCGCCTTTTAGACAACTACAGCAGCAAGCTTTCTTACAGCAGTTCTGTACTAATTAGCAGAAAGACTGGAGGCAGAGTGGCTGCATTAGCACGGAGACCTGATCTCAGCAGGATGCGTTAACCCTAGTGCAGTACTGCACAGATACGTCCACACTGCTTTTGGTGCTCAAACTAGCTCGGTATCTTTATTGCACATAAGGAATTATACTGTACTACTTTGTAAGAATAAGGTTATAGGTTATAGCCACGGTTATGGCTCTCTGGAATACTCCTGCCTCACGACAGACCACAGAGATCCCACTAAGTCTGCAACAAAACTTGCCGGAGGAGAGCTCACGTGCGGCAACCTCAACTGCAGCCATTTCAGCAAGAGCCTGAACACTTACCCAGCACTCACCCAGCAGTGTTCCTTGCATACGGCGTACAACAAGCTGACTGTTCCTATCTAATAAGCCTAATAGCTAAATATAAATTACAGTGGGATGCAAAGCTTGAGAGAGACATTCGACACCCAAGATACTGCTTGGCCACTAGATCTCTCCTAGCTAGTGTTTCTTCACACTCGCTAATCCCTCTTCCTGGACAGCAGCAATTATGACACTGGTGAACTGCAGGACTTCGGTTTATTTGCTTTCATTTGGCACAGTGCTTCATGCCCATCTCATCTACTCTTGGAGGTTACGACAACTGAAGCAGGGATCACAATGAGACACCATCAATCATCACAATAAACACAGCTCAGCTGTTTCCATGCAGTCAAAGCCTTTGGTGGAGAAGAATCTTAAGTCAGAGATTTGAAAGAGCACGAAGAAGTGGCTTTACTTTAAGTGCTCGCAATAATGACTTCCAGAGAAACACTCCTGACCATCAACCCTGGGGAATAAAGAGCTGAAAGGTACTCATGTTCACCCGTGGATTATCTGTCTTGTAGGTCTCTACCTAAAAGCCAAGGGGATCCATCACTACTACCAGCAGGAATACTTCTGCGGGCTTTCCTGCAGAGATGGGTAATGAGAAGAAAGGCTTGGCTCCCACCCAGACATCAGGGGTACATCATCTTCCTGATGGAAAAAGTGGGGATCCAAAACCTAGCAGCTATGGTAACCGCAATTACCCCAACTATTCTTGGGGTCACATAGCCATACATACTCTTTTATTCAGAGTACACTGATTTAACAGTCTTGCCCAGGTGGTCAAAGAACAATTAACATTCTATTTTGAATATATGGCGTAAACATTTGTATGCCGCTACATTTCAACATACGTCTGCACAACTGACCATAAGCCACCAGTTTACAGGTCCCACTTACCTTATTCTCGGTTCTTCTGAAAATGTAGTTAAAGACTCTAGGGCAAAAATTACAACTAAGTTCATGAACTACACAAAAAATTGGCTGTGACACCATTTATTAAAAGTTATCATAAACTAGAAGGTCCAACTAAAAGGAGCAGATGCACTGTTCACTAAGTTGTTGCTGCAGACAGAATTTTTTGTGCCAAGATCAAAAGAACAAGGTGTTCATATAAATGGCATTTTATTTTGATCCTATTATTCTATATGAGCTTGAGGAGAGATCAAAGGAAAAAGTACCCAGGTTTCACTATTAACACTTAACATAGCTCCAGTCAGAAAATCCTTTCCAGATTGCTACTGCAATTTAAAGCCCAGCACATTTTTGTTGTTCTGTTGGGTAATATACCTGAAGGCACGGTTTTGATTCCTTGACCACCTTTTCCATTGTGGAAAATTGCTTCTGATACATATAATTTCAGTTATTTTCCTTTTTTATGACAGTAACCCCCAGACACCCTAGCTTTGCCGACCACGCTGTTTTGGGTTGTACCCGCTGTCCCAGAGAGACAGGCTGCCCTGAAGTACCGACAATATATTTACTCACTGCATAGAACAGTCGGGAAATTCAACACCGTCGGAGTCAAGTACTAAAGTCTGGTTCAGCCCCTGCCAATGGCAGTTCCACTGGAAGCAAAGCATACCAGCTTCAACTCAGTATGTAAACAAACTTAATGGGCCTTTAAAATATGTAAAGGTTCCTCCTGATAGCTGGCAAGAATAAATGTGCTTTAATATGTTGTATTGCTTATTATGACATTATCCAGGACTATTACTATTAATTAATGGTTCTATTGCCTCTCTTACAACCCAGCGATGTTGCATAAAGAAAAAATAATAATATATTGTATTTCTTACAAAGCCAAAGTATGCTAACAAATTTTAATATTCATGCTTTCTTTGAATGTAAGCTTCTCATTGATGATTCAATAACTGAGGGCAGAAATTTCAGAATTTCACTTCCAGTGAATTTCTTTGACATACTAAGACTGCAGAAATCTGCTAATAAACAGGTATAGCTTATCAGACAACTTTTGGAAAAATCAGCAATCTAGCATTCATAAAAAAAAAAAGTGCATACGTCCTTCTTCCCTGCCTTGCCTCCCCCTCCCCACTTGCTATTAAAGCATTCATGTTACAAAGTCATTCCAAAGTTTATCATAAATGCCAAAAAGTGGGCACCGATCCCACATGAGCTGGCTCAGCTACGGCCCACCATCTTGAACATATTCATTTTATCCAACTCTGTTCCAGGAGGGGTTTTGGGGGGTTTTTGGGGGGTTGAAGTTGATTTTTTTTTTTTTTTTCCTGGACTTAACTTTTCTCTACTAACAGTGGGTTCTACATAGGTGAGGAGATGGCAAGTCCTGACTCTGGGAACTTGCACAGTCAATGCTAAATAAATACATGCAGGTGAGCTGTGGCCTAGAGTGAACATTACAATTACGGGTTAAACGAGACAAAACATCTCATGCACAGTCAGAATATGTTCATGTTGCACACAGCAGCCAGCTGGCTATAAATCCAAGAAGTAAGCTGGAAAGCTTTAGAGTTTAAATGGATGAATACAGATATAAATGGAAGAACAGTGGTTTGTTGCCATATGAATGGCTTTTAACTGAAAAGAATGGATTGCTTTTATGAGGGTTTTCCAAAAGAGTAACCTTCTTGAGATGAAAAAAAAGAATAAGTATGATGATTGGGACATTACATATATGTATATTTTCTATTTTATTTTGAGACAGTCTGAATCAGTATGTCTGAACAACTACAACATGTCTTTACATACAGGTGTTCCTAGTGAATAGGGACACAAGTTCTTTAATAATACCTCT
The DNA here is from genome assembly GCF_964188355.1 of Buteo buteo. Lineage (NCBI taxonomy): Eukaryota > Metazoa > Chordata > Aves > Accipitriformes > Accipitridae > Buteo > Buteo buteo. The sequence goes on from NC_134175.1 coordinate 49,853,108, forward strand.
GCAGCTGATGATCCATAAACAGGATTACTCTATTAATTTATTTCAGATTCAAATTACCACGAGATGAGCTGTGAGAAGCCACAAACCATTCTTCTTGCCATATTTCCAGCTCTAAGTAATGCATGCTATAGCCTTCTCTACTCTCTATATACGAATCACTGAACCTATGGCCAACGATCCTACCTGTGCACAAAACCACTAGATCACCTCGAGGCTGTTAAACCAACACCTTCCTGGCAGGCACAAAGGATGACAGAGGCATTTCTGAGACTTTCTTCTCTTTTTATTAAATAATGAAGACTAGCAGAACCTTCTGGAATACAGACCCCAAGAAATGTCCTAATAGGTTTTCATAAATGGATGAACCTGAATGACTTTCTAGAAGTCTAATCACCCCACTTGAAAGCTTTGGGATCTTACCAAGATAAACACTGGCTCTTTCTCCACTCCACCTGAGGCAGATGCAATTCCCTCTTGAATCCAAAAGCAGAGCTTAGGTTCTTACCAACTCCAGTATCAGCCAAACCTTAAAGATGTAAAGGAACTTCACATTCATAAACTGTGTTTCCATTCACTTATATGTTATGTAGATTATATATAAGTGTGTATATATATGTATATAATAATTTTTATAAAACTTTTTTGATGTTTAAAAGTGGCTGTAAGCTCATGGGTTTGATGTACTCACTGTTGACAGAATCAGATGGAAACTGTAGGAAGACAGATAACGAGTTTGCTCCCCAAAACCTTTCTCCTATGCCTCTGAACTGACTGAACGGGAACCAAGAGGGAAAAGAACAAAGATTTGCTGTTCTTTACAGTCACGCAACGAAAGTGTAGGTTAAGTACAGGAAGTATTTGCAGATTTCAGATATTTTGTGGACCTTTGTTGCTTTTCCTTGCATTCAGATCTTATCTCAGCCGCAGCACAGAGCTGGACTTTCATGTTCTGTGGTCCGTCACTATAGAAAACCCAACCCACTGACACTTATGGCAAAGTAGACTCAAGACACAAATTTTAACTTCAGCTTTTTGTAGGCATTTATTCATACTAATGCACTAAGGAAAAAATGTTTCACCAAGAAGAGAAGGCTTAAAATCATACTGCTGAATGAATTAATAAAAATATTTAAAGTATATTCATAGTAGAACTTGCCTACAGACTGGAAAGATACAGCTATAACTTTCAGAAGAAGTTTGGATAGACAATTTGATGTTCCACATCAAGTATGTCATAATCTGGTGATCCTTAAGCCCCATGGGCTTAAAAACACTGAGAGTTTCTTTTTTTAAAAATTTCTGATACCAAATATGTATATACCTCCAACTCACTCAAGTTACCATTAATAACTACTAGAATATTTTTAGAAGGTCCTTCAAACAGAAGGGTAGTATTCTCACTACAATTTTGAACAAGCAATAAATTGTGTTTTGTTCTTTAGCTTCAATCAAGCATCAATTTTGGATTATTTGTCTGAAGTCAGAATTCTTAAAATAAGACAGTTTTTTATAGAACCAATTTCTGGGGAAAAAAAAAATCCCCTCCACAATTTGAATGTAATCAGCTATTCTAATATAACTGGCTCCAATTTGGAGGTAAGGTCCATGATTGTACATATAAAGAAGGCCGTATGATTAATTCAAGAGGTGTTCCACCAGTACTCGCGAATAAGCATAAACACCCCAACACTGTTTTAATTTCATTATGCTGCTGTATCACCTTTGGTTCTCAGAAATTTTTTTGTACTAACAACGGCATTTCATCTTGCACATCTTTTCCTCTTGCCTCTATTACCCAGACCCTTCTTCCCCTTCCTCTCCACATCAAATGTTTCCCTACTGCAGGAAGGCATCGCATCCTAGTTATATTGTGCGTTCTTATTTCATTATGCTTTTCTGTGTGTACAGAAAGGCTACTGCATTGCTCATGTGAAATGCTGAGCATTTTCCTATCACAGTGGCTAAAAAGGTGTTTGGCCATGTTGCAGGAGAAGGGCTCATAGCACGATGAGAAACTCAAATATCAAATTCGTCAATCAGCAATATTTGGCATTGAAAATAGTTCTGAATATGAATAGGAAAATATCTGGCTGTCAGATGTTCAGAAGCATTATATGCCAAAACAGCGTTAGGGAAATTTCAAGCTCTCACAAGAGCATTCAGCTAATTATTGATGGATCATCTGTACCTTTGGGTACTTTCTGGAAGCACATTCCTCCTTTTCCTTTATTGTCCTTTGTGAAGAAAACAGGAGATGAAACTCTCACCAGAAAGTAAGAAAAACATTAACCTCTGTACCTTGGATTTTGGTAAACAGTGAGATCATTGGAAATCTTAGCTTCTGTATATGAATTAGAGGAGAATAATGGGACTGAGCAAAAAGCCATGGACAATGTTCATCAATATGTCCCTTTTATGTAAACTAGATTGTTAATTGAAAACCAGTTTTCAGAGTCTCTTAAGAGGCAATCACCTTAAAATTAATCAAAGTGTGGGGTTTTTTGTTGTTTTTTTAATGGGGGATGTACTCCTTTGGACCTTCAGAAAATTGCCTGGAGCAGAGACTGCTGCAGCCAAAGGCTTTGGGTTCGCGTCTCAGAGCCCGACTCTCCCGCGGCAGGACGGCAGTGGCAAGGTGAGCGAGCACCGATGGCTCTGCTCACCCCGTCACCACCCCGCGAGTGACTTTTTCACCTGATCATCACCATGCCCTTAGTTTTCAACCATTTCTTTTCCCATTTACCTATAGCTTTCCCTGTTTGTCATTTCTACTAAAGCTACCTCCCTGAGGTACATGGAGCAAAGTCTTCATGAACTATTTTGGTTTTTTTTCTATATGCCTCTCCTTAAAATACTCCTTAACTTACTTGTTCAGTGCCTAGCAATGACTCATTAAAAAAATAAATCTCATAATAGTAACACAGTGATAAATATCAAAGGTGAAAATTGGCAATTATTTTGCACTCTAACAGCCTGAAAACACCTTCAAACAGCATACAGAGGAAAGGTCTCTATTTGTCTACAGATTTCCTTAACTTTTTTTAATCAATTTATTTCAGCAAGAATGACCAACTTAAATTTTTCAGTGTCTTCAAGGACCTTATTTCATGAATTTGTATAAAAGGCAGAAAAGTATATATAAATGTTTAAAAAGCAGCCAGGAGTATGTGCAAGAGCTTTTGTGGAAATAGTGCAATTAGATTTAAAATACCAAACACTCAAATTACTTCTGACATCTGGTCTGAGTCACTTTTGAATTTGCACCTATGAACAATTAAAAAAAAAGGGTTCTGAAGGAGACTGATTATTTCCTTTGCAGTATTTTACCACAGACCAGTTATTCTTCCTACCAGATCTGACAGCCATTCAAATGCACTGGTTTTGCTGCACACTAAACTAGAAATATGATCTCTACTTGGAAACTCCTCTCGAAAATATTTTCTTCTGTCAGTTCTCAGTAACTGCATTCAATAACAAGTGTGACTATTGAACTTTTAAAGTATCAATCTTCAGTCATCTTCCTGAGTTTACATATTGTAGCTGAAGGGAATAAAGATGCTGAAAGACTGTGATCTCTCCCCGTAGTTAAGATGCTTATCATAACCTTCTGTGCTATTTAATTGGCACTGCTTTCTCCTCCTTCATTTCCAAATGGATGAATCACCGGCTTGGTCTTCCAGGAACCAACCACTTCAGCTATTCTCTGCATTTCCTTCAACTCTTCCTCAACCACAGCCAGCCCTTTGCTTGACCCTACCTTTAATAAATGTTCCACTGGAGAGCCTCAGCGAAAACGCATATTAAGCCTTTTAAGAAGAGAATGACTAACCGACACCTAAAAACTAGAGTTATGACAGCAAGCTTGCCAGACCATCGTGCAGCCACCGCGACTTGTCTGCAGGCTAAAGTGAGGAAGAGGCACTGATGAAGAAGGTGAAACTGTCAGATTTCTTCACTTTCTTATTCAAGAATAATAAAATGTGTAGTCTGGCACCCCACTCTGCTTTATACACAGGACGTTAATCACAGATTAATGCAAAACTAGAGGGGTATAGTCTACATTGGGTACTCTCCATTATAATTATCTCTTAATTTTAAGCTACAACTTGCAAAAAACTATATCAGCAACCCGCCAGTTCACTGAAAAAAAAAAGAAACTCCTCCTCAGCCAGTCATTCTGCTCCACCTACCATGTTTGGACTTCTCCCTCCAACTCTCCTGCAACGCTCCCAGATCATCTCCCAGCTTCAACATCAAAGAATCATAGACTCATTTAGGTTGGAAAAGACCTTTAAGATCATCGAGTCCAACCGTCAACCCAACACCACCATGCCCACTAAACCATGTCCTGAAGTGCCAAATCTACATGTTTTTTGAACACCTCCAGGGATGGTGACTCCACCACTTCCCCGGGCAGCCGGTTCCAATGCCTGACAAACATACAGACACAAGAAGTCCCACTGGTGCTGAGGTCACTTTGAACACTCGCATTTGTTTAGGTTATATACATACACTTAACTACCTTCTTGAAAAGTGTCTCACTGTATTGCTGGAACCATATTTCTATGATTGCTAAGCTAAACTCTTTCTCAGATATGATCCTATGAAAGAAAAGAGCGCATCTTATAAAGCATTTCAGTCTGTAAGAGCTTGTTACTTGTGTGAAGTAAATTCCAAGTACACATTTGAATTCTGTGAGCCTTTGAGGCCCTGCAAAACCTACCAGTACGTCCATAAGTCTAACCCATGACTCTACCTTGAACATCCAACCAGGTGAGCAGCAGTGCTTTGTTTTGTTACACATGCATCCATGGTCACAGACAGTGAACGTTAACAAATAAGGTTTTGGGGAAAAAAAAATATACAGTTTTTGTATTAGAAGTAGAAAAAGGAGGCAGAAGAAAATGCCCACCTCTCAGAAGACACTAAGCATCTTACAGAGAAAAGGAAAGAGTAGAAAGGTCAGTGATAAATTCTACTGTCATTCCAGCAGGAATATAGGAAAGAGCTTCACATGATCTCAGATGCTGACTGAGGGTCACATCAGGACACAGAAGGAAGCAAAAGATGACTGAGACGGCTATTTCAAAAGGTCTGCAGTTCTTCTACGCTAAATTTATACTTTGATGCTTAGAGTGAAAAGTATAACAAATAACTTCCTGAGTTAACATCATCAGGGAAAAAAAAGCGCAATGAACAAATGGAAATCTAGCGTCTGGGAGTCAACATGAATATAGAATTTTCTGAATCAGCCACACAAATGAAAAAGGACTAAAGTTACACCCAAGGAAAACGCAGATGATCCTCAAAACAGAGAAAACCACCTTGGCATATTTTCCTGAAATCACTGTATGTCATTCTTCCAGCAGCACCTGCCCTCAAACCACAGCTGGACTCTATCATCTCAAAGGTCTTTTCCAACTTAAATGATTCTATGATTAACCCATCCAACCTGTGACATTGGAGCCCTTCCAGAGTATGCACTGGTCGGGGATTATTAGACCACATAAGGTTCAAAAAAGGCCTATCAAACAATTATGTGGGTGACTACTCCACCCTCTCAAATCATACCCTAGCCATACGCATCATTTATCTCTTTCAGATAAGACCACTGCATTACAAACCACCTTGGTGTAAAACCCATCAACTACTAAAAACCTCCATTGCAAATAGTTTGCAAACAACTGGCCCTCATAGCAGCATTAAATATCACAGTTATACCACTTCTGTGCTGCTGCTCCCTCCATCAACAACTTGCTTACCACCATCTCTAACTCATGGTCTCTCACTCTCAGAGGACTGGTCTTATCTAACGGAAAAAAACTATTCTCAACATGACTATCCTTCAGAAAAAGCAGAATTCTTTATTTCAGAAGCACAGACTTTTTTTTGGCATGTGTACATACACACACACACACACATCTATCACACACGTGTGTGTGTATATATATAAAAATATATATGGGAGATTTTCTAAGCAGGAAACTATGGAATCATTTCTAGTAGCTATGAACAACTTCCAAACTTAACATTTTGAGCTCCTAATGTAAAACTTTGCTATTTAAGAATGATTTTTAAAAATTCAATTTATCTATTTTTTTGCACATTAAGGTAGTTAAAAAATCCCAGCTACTTCACTCATCTTGAGCTGATTTTCATGGCGACGTGGTAAAACACCACTATCATAGCCACATAAAATCAGCTACAAGGAAAAGGTTTACTCTCGCCTTTCTGCAGTTATTCCAGAGCAGAAAACAACAGGACAGTGATTCCTAAGCTTTTTAGCTCAGTTCTGTCACAGATGGCAGAAATAACTCCTGGTTGTGGATCATTTTGAAGTGGCATCAGTGCCACCATTAAGGACTTCTTGCCTAATGGCCAAGTGAGATGCAGGAAGCCTCCGAGTCCCAGCTCTCCTATTTACCAGCTATTGCTGTTTTCAGCAGTCCCTTGACTTCTCTGTCCAAAATAGCTGGTTATTTTGCCCTGTTGCCAAGACCGGTGGTACCTGATCTGCTTCTGTGGCTTCCCAATTTTACTGTAGCGCAACCAACGGCAACAATAAAAAATATTTTTTACAGAGCAACACATTAAAAAAATCCAGGCTTTTCTAAAAAAAGTTCCTCCTAGGTATACTGTTTACAAAGAGTAACAGAAAACGCTATTTTTAAAATTCTGGGAATGAAGTCCTTAACTCAAAATAGTTCCAGAATTATTTGCCATTCGTTATCCATTACAATTCAGAACCTGTGTCTAACTTGGAAATTTAGTACGTTTACTCTGAGTTTTATAGTATACTAAATGGTTTCATTACTTTTTACAGGAAGTAATACAGGATTATTTGTAGATTCAGTAATGGAACCAGTAAGCCAATGATCTTCTGTTTCTGAAGTTCCCTAGTTATCCTGAAATAATAAAAATACATCAAGACAGCAGCAAGAAAGCAAGTGGACGGTTCTCTACAGCATCTCAACAATAAACCAGCAGAACCGTGATACTTCACCAGAATGTTCAAAAACTAAATTGAATGGCAGCATGATTGCAGTGGTTCCAGTTATGTTAATTAGGCTGAATTCATGGTTCATTGATGCTGCAATTATGCTGCAAAGAAATGCTGCAAGCATGCTATCTCATCCTCCTGCAGCCTGCTGAGTATGCTGCCATTATTCTTCTTGTGGCAAAAAGACTTTCTGAAGAGATAATACGTAGGAGTCACATTTCTACTCACACCACACGGTTTGCGAAGACGCAATTAGATGATGACCATGTTTTGATACTTCCTTCTTTTTTAGATTTAAGAGGAAAAATAGCTTTCCAAGTTCACTGGCCGTTTTTTAAGCATGCTTTACTTTGCCAATTTGCATTCTAAGCATACAAATTATAAGCCTTATTAGCCCCATTTCAACCGCAGGGTAAGTAAAGGAGGTGAAGAGTTTTGCTCAAAGTTACGTAACTCTTCAGTAGAAAGAGAACCTAAATATCTCCCACCTTCTTTTATTGACATCTCCTGATTGACAGCTGGGGACAGGACACACGCACCACCCGAAATGCAAAACCTTCTGCTGTGAAAGATGGTTTAAATAAGTGGCAAGTTTGTTTTCAGTGTTTCCCTTCACCCAGGGCTCCAGCCCATGCATCAGTAGGAAGGAGCTCTGCCGTGACTCACGCAACCGTGCAGAGGTTGTCAGGAACTTGATTTCTCAGATCTTCAGAAGATGACAATTACATCCAACTAAATCCAACAAATAACGACTTTGTGATACGAGAAAGCAA
>NC_134175.1:49865880-50015880 GCF_964188355.1 Buteo buteo
GTTCCACCTCCACCATGAATGACGTGTTTCCAGTTTCCACCATTTTTTTCCTGCGCTCTTCAAAGAGGAAACCACATTTCCAAAGAGAAGAGCAGCAGAAACAAGACGATGGGACGGCAGGCAGAGCCAGCAATAAAGCTGGACCTGGCTCCGACAAACGAGAACGAAGTTGCAAATTGTGGATGGGTTTTGGAGGAGAGCTGATGGAAAGAAGATCTCGAGGAAAGGAGTTGCACCCAGAATAACCATTAGCCTCTGCACGCTCCAATATTTAACCGTATGTCCCTAACTCCAATTCCAACCCCACGCCCTGGAAGCGATGAACGTGGGGACCACTGAGCAGGGTCTGAGCCAAAGGTCAAAACGCCCAATGACTGTGTCCTGCTGTGGTGGCCACCTCATCACACAGCTGCATGGCGCTCTGGCTTGGGAAGAGCTATTTCTGAAATCAACTGCATGTTGCTCATCCTGCCTGGATGAAAATGAGAATAACAATCACAGAAGCGTCAATCCAGCCAGGTCCTCAAGCTGCCTCTTGACAGCAGAGAGAGCATTGACCTCTGCAGGGCTTTCATGGTGTCTAAAGATTGTGTGTTCACACTCCTGGCTGGTTCTTGTGGAGCAGAATGAACGAGACGTTTGCCATGTACTTAAGTATAGGAAAATAGAGTAGCACAGATGCCAAGATGCGCATTCCGTTGAACATGCAAGAAGGTTACCCGTTAGTGCTGCCAGAGATCCCTCCATCTACTCTTCGAGTCTGAAATCAAACATAAAGGTATCAAATATGCCAGCAGGATTCATAGAGCTGCTGATGCTTCAGCTGTAGCTTATTTTTCAGTGGGAGATAAAAGGTGATTCTCTATGTTACATATCATCACAGGATAAATTTGTTGTAACCGACTGCACTAATACAATAGCACTGCCGACACATATTGAAACTTAATCCCTCTGAAGACACATGAGCTTCTTTTAAGTTTCAAACGTATACCATTGACAAACATCTTACTACTGTGTATTCAAGAATACGTTTCTCTTTAGCTGTTCTTCTCACCCCTTTCACTATTTGTATTTTTTAAAATGGAGCACTGATTTAAAATGGAACTGTAAATAAGCCATTATTCTTGATCATTTGCTGAGATTTTAACCACTGAGTTTCTATAACCAGTTTTGATATACCCAGTTATGAAACATTCTTCTTGTGATGATGCAGATAGCAGTTTACATACATATTTAAAAACTCAGACACCATTTTACTACAAGGACAGAGTGGCATTCCACCTCCAAATGTAGTTCCAGAGGTAGATCACACATCAGCATGTAAGAAAATCAGAAGAAATGCAGCAGCACGTCATTGAGGAACAGAATTTGGAATACTACAAAGAAAAGAAAATAATCTAAATATCTAAAAGCAACACCTCCATACAGATTCTATTTAAAACTCTAATCTGTAAATGGTCAAAGCTTTCTTTTAAAAGTTAAAGGTCCATGGAAAATTAAAAATCCACTAAGGGATTTTTTTTTTTTCCTTTTCTATAATGTATAGCATGTTTGTATCATGCTTCTTCACATTAGAAATTCAGGTCTTGTCTGTCCTAGGAGACTGCATGGTGACTGGAGAACTGGAGTGAAATGATCACATCATCACAAGGAAAAAGAACGTGAAAACTGAGCAACAGAGTGCAAAACTGCTCTTTGACTGAGGTTTTCATTGGGTTTAGTTTATTAACCAATGTTGATCTTGTCCAGCTACTAAATAAGAACAAGTCAGATGAAAGATTTTCCTCTCTGTCTCAATAACCCTCTATAGTACAGTGGAAGGGATGAAAATGAACGTGCTTTAATGCACGCTGATCTTCCGTGTGTGTGTTTGGGTGGGAACAGCTTAAAAATTTTACAGTCTTTAAGATTAAAAAAGCAGAGAAAATACTAACAAGAAACAAGTATCACAAAACCAAAAACTTTTTTCCAGGTTTCCTTTATGCATCACAGGGCAACAGAAATCACAGCCCTTGTGGGGGGAAAAAAAAAAAAATCTGCTGGGTCTTTTTCAAGTCTTCTTTCATGTTTGAGATACATTCCTGTAAGTTTTGACTGAGTGCCTTAAAAGAAGACCCTAATTTACCTATTATTTAATACTGATTTAAATTACTAGGTTTCTTAAGTTCCTGACCTCCTGTATTTTATGATGTATTTAAAACACTTTGACTCTTATGAACTATTTAATTAAATAGATAATAACTGCACATTTGTCCTACTTGCCATTCACCAAAGTTAAGTTTCAACATTACTTCTGAAACTATCCTGTACACCTGTCATTCACCAGTTTTTCTTTCACGTTACTGGGGGGAAAAAATTGTCCTTGATTATTTCTATATTATTGATGACATCAACACATGGCACTGCAGAAACTGAGAAATAAATCTGCCATTTTTAAGTCTACAGATACTGTTTGATCAAGTCTATACGGCTGGAAGAAGAAATCAGATTCTCAGATGATATAAAATGCTATAATTGACTTCCACGGAACTGCAGCCCTTTAAGCCAGCTGAAGATCTGGTCCACAAACCATTAGGCATGGTTGATCATACAAACCATTTAGAAACGTTGATGTCTATGCCTTCTGCACCAGACTACGTTACAGGGAACACATTACAGTCATTATGAAAGAAAGTTCTGCGAGCTGTCTAAAAAATGAGACAGAAAAATCTCTGTATTCAGCTCAATATTATATCATTATTTTGGTTACAAGATTTATGGCATACTTGCTTCCCAACTAAGGCAATTCACGAAGTAGGCATCTACTCAGTTGTTTGGCTTTGTCATTAAAATGGGGTCTCTATCAGAATCAGATGCTTATTTTTCAGAATTAAAGAATCCATGTCACAGTTAAAACACTTTCATATGCTTAAAGTACTTACCGCAGTTGTGCTGGAAAGGGCCTTTAGGTCTGCGTTATAATTGTCACAATTTCTGGTTATATTTTTTTTAAAGTTAAAAAAGTAATTCCTTACTGGACACGGCAATGCCCACAGCACGGACCTTTATTTGAAGACGAAATACATCTGTGACTTGAAACGAGAGTATTGATCATTAATGAATGGGAACGGTGATCAGAATATCATCTGATTAAAAGGTAGGCATGATGGGATATCCAGCCAGCTTTAAATGAGACGATGTGATTCTGACTCACTTTGTGAACGCCCCTGGTTGAAGCTGTGCCATTCCACCTAACAGCAGGTGTAATCTGAAGTAGGACCAGAACATGTGCCGGCCAAAGATGACGGCCTTTTTGACACTGACCTAGCAGCACCAACATGGGTTGAAAAATGTCTGGGGGGGGTGTCCTGGTTTTGTTCTTAATAAACCTTTTGGCCAGGATTCCCATGGAAAGCACAAAACACCATGTACATTGCTGCCTTGTGAACTGGTGTAACGGAAGGGCAATGGGGGAATAACGGAGGGATTCCTTTCCTTTTACATACTTTCCTGATAAAGTTGCCTAAATAATTGACTTTGGTACCGACTCAGACAGCATGGCTCAATTCTTTTGAATTATCTCAAAAGCCTACGCATTTGAGATCGCTTTGGACCTTCTCCCACAACAACGATACACTAATGAGGGGGAAAAGGACACAATAAACTGTAAGAGCGTCTCAGAAATTCAATCGTTGGCTCAGACTGCTCCAGAAATAGGTCCTGCTTCAAATGTTAAAATCTTGATTATTATTAAATAAAACAACCAAGCACACTGGGTTCCCACAAGCTCAAGTGTGCGTGTGTGCGCGCACACATCCGCATGCATGAGCACACATGTGTAAAGGACTTCTGTTCAGCCTTTCATGGCAAATCAGCCGATGACAAATACTTTTAATCTATTTGGAAATGTGGTTTCATAGTTCAGTCCTTTGGGGCTTGAGAACTTTGCTCACCATGTCTCTGGGGCATTACACAGTAATCTCTGAAAAACTGCATGCTAGATTAGTTCTGAGGATCTTACTGATGATAAAAGGTACTGAGTATCTTTACATTTACGAGCCTTGATGGAGACCAGTGCCTCCCAGTCACACACGGGAGGTCCATCACCCTGCGAGGGGCCAGGAACAGAAAGCAGGGAGCAGCAGCATAAATCTTAAACTGCCAGAATATCTCAAAGGTAGAACAATCCACAACCGCATCTTTTTGTGGTAATATTCAAATAGCCCTCTTGGTTTCTATCACAAGGCAAGCTCTTGTTTCCTGCATCCCAACTCTATATTGCTGTCTCCTGGTCTATTTGTAACATATGTTACAATAAATGATACCAGCATGCAGGTAGCTCGGAGGACCCATCCCCGTCAACATCTACAGTTCCAGAGATTTCAATCTCACTCAATTCCTCATTCATCCCCTCGTGTTACCCTTTGCTATTGCTGCTTCTCTCCATCCTCAGCCAGAGGAACTCTATGACTTGCAGCATCTCCGCATCCTTGGTGCTGCCCTGTTGTAAGGCTGGTGACTAAAGACGTAGGTTACGACAAAGTCTGGCAGAGGAACAGCTAACCAGTAGGTAGATGCAAGAGAAATGTTCCAGGTTGTCACAGCGCTTTAATGGTTTCTCCAATTAATACTATAAAACGCACAGAATTACATAGCATAAGTGTATTAAAACACAAAGAACTTCTCCCCACTGAAAAGGTCTGATAAATAATGTAACTTAAGCGTAAAGGTCTTTTTCTTGCATGCTGACTAGTTGTGCTAGCTTTGTTGTAAATGGTCCCCACAGAAAAGTGACAATTTTGTTTTGTTGGTAAATGCTGCTATGATTAGTATTCTAAAGACCATGCAATTAAGCTATTACACCATATCAATTAGAGATGGAGTACATGAATTCTACCTTCTAACCAGTGCAATACTCCACCCAAGATGAATTTTCCATAAATTTAATAGTAGATTTACGCACTATTCTGTACAGTAAAAGAGACTCCAGACACTTCAGAAAAATGATGTTGTTCATCCTGTTTCTACTGGTGTTTCTGCTGTCACATGGCACAGAAATACTTCGATAAATACAAGAATATTTTACAAAGATTAACAAAGCAAGGAACTACAAAATGGTCTTGTTTATGAGAACATCAACACATTACCCTCATTCTTTTGGTCCAGAAAAGGCCACAGATTGGTCAAGATCAGGAAAATGGTCTTCACTTTGACAGAAAAGCAAATGTAGATGAATGAAAATTTGAGATTTATTAGTATTTTTTTGCTGTACTAAAAAAATAAACCTCACTATGGCAAAGTTTCTACATATTGTGCCCCAGAATAAAAAACTCGACGGCTATGAGAAGACAGGCAAAGAGGAAAAGACTGATGATGCAGCTGCTTGCTGCACAGAAAATGAGTGAGCACCTAAAAAGCACCATGTTGATTTATTACGCATGTAGCTAGGACTCAGAGAGCACACAGATATTACCTCCAGCATGATTCATTAACAGGTTAAATTCCGTTGTTAAATTTGTTTATGTATTTCACCTCTTTACAATCAACTGAACAATGTCACGTTAGAGTACAAAATTAGAAGTGCATGGTTTCTAGTCTAGGACAATTCTTGATGAGAACATTTAAACTTAACGTGAACCTGGATGCAATTTAAAAGAAGTCAGGGAACGAGATGACAATAGAAGAGGTTGTCATGGGAAGCCCTGATGCACAGGAACAGCACTGCTTAGAGAGGATACAACCCCACCTTCCCACTTAAGTATCAGATACAAAAGAAACATCAAATTAACACGGGAAGAGCCATGACAGCAACCACTTCACATACAATTCCGTATGTATATGATACAAACCCCATGCATGCTAAGCAATAAAATACACAGACAAGTTCAGTAAGACCAAACATTTCTTTCACACTGTCCACAGCAATTCTAACATTATTCTGAGCATTAGACCGTTTACAGTAAGCATGCTGATTATGGTTTTCTGCCAGTTGGAAGCTCCTAAAGAGGTGTGGTTTAAAGCCCATTTACCAGCAATATAACATAACGCTACCAAAACACGTGTGTTTTGTTTACTCACTCTGTGCCTGTACAGACGTTGATATTCAAAGGTAAAAATTGAAAATGAATGGAGGTTACTACATTGGACCCCAACTTTCTGCACCTAGGCTTGCTTTCTGATCCTCAGTGGTTGCGCACAGAAAATCAACTTCAATTGTCAGTGTATAGTCACAGCATCGACACTATCACTGGAGTTACAGATACCTAAAGACTGCTGTTTTAAGAAATAAAATCATTTACTGGCAGAACTTCAGGCACCAAGCAAATCTGACTTTAACCAATACACCGATTAACATTTTCAGCACAAGAAAATTATGTACGTGAGCTTGTATTAAGATCTGCTTGCAGATACCCCAGTATCCCCTTACGCTGAGCATTCATTTCAGAGTAATTCCAAATATTCCTTTCCAGCAGCTTTGCTTACCCTTTAGTTTCCCACTGCCGCAGCTCCCCATGATGTGCCGACACAGCCCCAGGTGACTTCAGTGGGGCCAGGACCGGATCCCCTACGCACCCACGTGCAACGCACGGGTACCGTGCATTACGGTGTAAACCCGACGATTCTTGACATCTTTGCTGATGCTTACATCTGTATTAACTTTGTACCTCTAGAAATAAAGAAAGGGTGGCTCTTCACCCCTCTGATAGCCATCCAGGTGCATAAAAAGATTGCAGAGTTCTATTTAAGGGTACACACTAATTCTCAGTAACAAAATAACTAATTGTTCCCCCAAAATTATTTTGTCAGACAGCAGTAGTACTTTTACTCTTTGTAATAAATTTTCTTCATCTGCAGTAATTCATACCATTCGGAAGAATGGGATATAAAAATAATATTTAAACAATGTTGAGGATAACAACTAAAAGGTGCCCATGAGAGACATATTTAGATGCCTGCTAAACATATTTACCTAAGTCAACAACGGAGTTTTATTTGGCAATTCTACATTTTAAAGCTATTGTCTCAATTAGGCCAAAAAGGAGGATACTGCTTATGACTGCAAGTCTCTGCCTGCATTCATTTATTGTTCAGTTCACAGTCTCTGAATACAACACAATCCTCCAACGGAGTCAGCTTTCATAATTCAGCAGTACAAAGTCTGCAAACACATGTAACCTAGATCCATATTTCACAGTGACAGCATATGATAGCAGAATGTGAAGTATTAATGCTAGTGTCACTACAGTCCTACACTCTACTGCACTTTAAGAGAAAGCAGCTGCTGAGATGAAATGTGTGCCAACTGTCTGAAGACAGAAACATAAGAAACATTCCTTCTGTTACAAAGGGAGAGACGCACACAAACAGACTTTCTTTTAGACTCAACAAGCACAAAGTTTCTTACTTTCGCCTTTTACATTTCTATTTCAAAACCGCTCGCGCGCTGCGCGCGGGGGGGAAGGCGGGCTTGGATGGAAGCCACGGCCTCGTCCGCGGAGGAGCTCTGGAAGCCCAGGAGGGTTGGGCGAAGGCGACGCATCGGCACGGGGAAACCACTGGAATGGTGACACCAGTCCAGCGCGGTTCTCCAAAAGCACTTATACGTACAGAAGAACCCAATTCCCGCCCCACATCTCAGGAGATATGAGAGATGACCGTCCAGAACGGTGGTGGGAGAAGCTTGAGGACCTTCCAGGAATACTACCGCCAGCTTTTCCGTAGCCAAAGCGGTGAAACGCTCTCCTGCCTGCCAACGTCTTCGTCCTAACCCATCCTCGTGGGGCGTGCGGTGTGCACCTGCTATTGAGAGTTTCCTTAATTAGACTAAGGGACACGCTACAGAATTGTAAATTGGATTAATAAGGCGCGCTTTTGTCGTCTATTCTCTCTATAAAGATCGGTGGAGGACCCGCTCTTCTTGATTTGCGTCTAGTCCTTGAGCAACCATACCAAACGATCTACCACGCACTGTATCGCCACCTTTTAAGCACAGCACTACACTAAGAGCGTGACATAATCTGAAACGTGTGGCCATAATTCACTTAAAAACTAGTACAACCTCATTGACCTCCTTATCAAACAATTTATTGTGCATTTACAGACCGGACAATGAAATAGAGGAGGTAAGGTATTAACGGTGACACTATTTGGCAAGCTCATAGCGCAGTTCATTCAAAAGGCAATTTTAAAATTGAATGAAGAGGTTTGACTAGGCAATAAAAACAGCCACAATGCCAGTGAACAGTACTTAGGAGGAAAGCCTCTAATTATCCTATTTATAAATCAACAGCAATTTTACTGATGACTTCTTCTCAAACTTGATTAAAATAACTTCAAAAATTAAAAAATAATCAGATCATATTTATTTTATTAAATTACAATTTAAAAGTATTATTGATTCTCTTCATAAATGAAAATGATAAAAACTTGAGGACAAGAATGAGACAACATTTTTTAAGAGAAACATTTGTACAACACTCTGCAACATAATTATAGTGCTGCCCTTGGGGAAGGGGATTTTATTTTATAATGAGAATGTTTACACTGTTATGGGGTTCAATCTATCTGGGAGGGAAGGTTAAACTTCTTTCCATTAAAGACAGCCTTATAATGAAAAGCTCTGAAAGGAGAATGGAGTCTAATATAGTAGATGTAATGGCCTATTAAATGATTCACACACACAAAATGAATCAAATTCATTGTATCTTACTGCTCTTTTATGACAAAATTGTTGAAAAATAAAACTATTGTCAAGATAATTGCATATTACATATACTGTATTACTGTAACTACTATTCTTATTGGGTGACCCAGAGTCTACATTTTAGGTACATTAATAGGACATTACATTTTAAATACTTTATAGTATTGGAATGTTGCACAAAAATCCCACTTTCACTCTGAAGGCAAAAATCAATTTAGACTTAAAGTCATGCTGCAATTCTGCATCATTCTTTTTCAATTAAGTTTTTGCATACATTCTTTATGATGTCATTTCTACATTCCTGCAACAGATGTTTGTTTATATCCTAATTTACTAAAATGCTGCCGTACTAGTTCCTGCTATTTTGAACGTAACCTCTACAGCTAGCTTGTGTTTCCAAAACACAGTACAATAAATGTTTTCTTAAACTTGTCCCCTCAATCTACTGCTAAAAATCACCATCTCTGATCATTACATAGTAATGGACATTGTTCTTAAAGGAGCTTGAATGCATTAAAAGAAAGAAATTAAATAAAAGTCATGGTACATTTTTCCCTATATATATCAGCAGATCAAAAAATAGAAAACTTTTGGGTTCTGCATGAAGGACTGAAAATTGTTTTCCCTTTGTCAAGACGTGATTTTACATGAGATCTATAATGCAATAATTCGGCCTGCTACTAACAGCTCTGTAATAAGAATTGCTGTTCATTGAGGAGCTAGTCTTGCAAACACACATGCAGTCTGAGAAAGTCTACATGACTGTAGTTAATCATCTGTAGAACTGTCCATATGTACTCAAGCACAGTTATATTAAGCATCAGAAACCTTGTATTACTATCTTTTTGGGGTGCTAATGCTTCTTAATACCGACTGCCTTATTTTCATGTGTGGGAAAGTCACAGGATGTACCAGATGCTATCACAATGCAAGTGAAAGTACTGGTAACATGAAAATGAAAATATTTTGGGTACTTTTATCAAATAAATTAAATACACAATCAGCAGTGGCCAGCATGATTGCTTTTCCAGACTAAGGGCCAAAACCTGGAACATCACAAATGGTTAAAACTTCAAATTTCAAAAGGTACTAAGGTAAGTTTATAGAAGCCTTTGCAGGTATACCAAAAACTTCAAAGTACCTCGAAATCTCAAATAATTTCAACTGAGTTATCTAAAAAATAAGCCAGAATTTCTGAAGTCTCCTGATGGTATTTAGACTTCTGAAGAGAGGACGACCTTGCAGAATTAGGTCCTTATATTTTAATGAATAAAACCAGGGGCTAAAGGACTTAGTTAAGCTTTTGAAGGCTCCCATGCTTTTTCTGAGCTTTAAGACCCTTTTTCAGTATTAAAAATGTTTCAGCATATTTGTTACTATTTATGGTATAGGAGGGAAGTTTAATACAAGCGCCAAAGCATGAGGAGCCACACCAAACCCTGTTGCTCCTATCCAGTTTCTTGGGAGAACCTGCTCAGTTTGGGTGAAAAGCCCAACCTTTCTCACCTACAGCTGGCTGTAGAAACCAGCATATTTTAAACACATTCACCTCCTAGGCTACTTATGCTTGATGGATTTTTTTAATATAATTTAAAACCAGTCTAAAATTTGACACTCTATTTCACAGCATAAGACTATTTCTTAAAGCTGAAAATTGAGGCAAGAAAAATCAATTCCCATATTTTAATCACAGGAATTAAGGTGGGGATTTTCACTTTTATGTTCCTCTTACTAGAACTCGAAGTAACATAAATAATCCAAATTTTATAATCTGAAGCAAGATTAGTTTCTCCTGCAGCCCATGCCCTCCTCCAGAAGGCAAGTCCCAGCTCCTGAGCACCAGTCAATTCCTATTAACCGTGGTTGCAATAAAACAAATTAATCATTCACATCTCATTGAGGCATCCAGTACAAGAAGGTGAGAAATTAGAAACGAGTATCTGTTTTCAGAAAGAAGAAAAGTGGTGGAATAAATAGCAATTCATTTACCTTGCTTGTAAAAGTAAGATACATTGTTGAGGATAAAGTTCTACCCATGAACAAGACTCCTTTCTATTAAGATGAATAAAGTAACGACACACAAGTATGTGATACATAAGGAGATGGAGAAATTACCAATGTAGAAGATAGCAAACATAAATGAAAAATGGTAAGGGTCATTGAAGCCCAAATTGGGTTATTTTCCAAAGGTGCAGCACTAAAGACTCAAGTGGGAAGTCTGAAAGGCAGCTCAATAGTTAGAGAACAGGCAACAGAGAAATTAGCCCATTAAATAAATGGACTCCTAATTTACCAGTGAAGGAGCCGCTCAGAGACAGTTTCTAGCAGTGATCAAAGGTAGAGAAGGTAGATTTTCCTGAAAGGATGCTCTGAATAGATTCATGTTACAAGACTATAGGCCTTGCTCGACATTAACTACACCACTTGGAGTAAAATAATGCCAATAATATACATTATCCAGCAGATGCTTTTCAGTTCAGTCATTTAGGACTGCGCGTAATGAACATTCATTCAACAACCACTAGCAGTGAAGGTTCATCAAATCAGCCATTTATTTTCTCCTTCCCCTGGTATCTGTTTCCAGAACCTGCCTTCTCCTCTCCTTATTAAGACTAGATTACCCATACTTCAGGTATCATTATTACTGCACTGGAATAATACTGACACACCACACTTTTTTTAACGGTTGCCCATAGCTACGTACTATATAGGAGGACGAGCTGCACGTCCTCCCTAGTCACTGCGTTTGAGTAGCTGTACTTACCTAACAACTGCTCCATGGACAGTTTGTTTTTCTAGATGAAGAGGAGTATCACCCCAATTCCCCCAGGAAAAGGTTAAAAGAGAGTAAAGTCAATAATGGAGCTTGGACCTCTGAAGAGAATAAAGTGCTCAGGTGAAATTTCATATTGCCAAACAAAGCGTCTTCGTCATTGCAAGGCATGCTCCTAGTTAACAATTTCAAGCTAACAAATGCTTTCCAAACTCCATTTTTCTCAGGAAAAACCCGTTTGTTTTCTTTATAGTAGGTCTTTTAAAAGGGAGTCATAACTGATGGATTACAACATGTTTCTACCTTTTCAATCTGAATTTCATAAGAATAAAATAAACCACAAATGAAAGTGCTTGTACCAGGCACGTTGAACCTTTCTTCTTCTATTAGCATATCAGTCTGCAATCATAACTAGATCAATAGCGAAGATATCTGCTTAAAAGAGCACCATGCTTTCTTTTGTCAGAAATTCATTACTTTTTATTAGGGTCATTGCTTGAAAACTTCAAAACACCATATGGACCTAATTGTGGTTTATTTTGGCAAAAAGGAAGACACTGTAGAACAATTGAGGCATTACATTCTACAATTCCATTACTTTCATCCCTCTCCGTTTTATTACTGTGTCATTAAAGGCAACTTGAGTGAGCGAAGAATTATAGTGTCATGTGTACGGGCTAGTAGATTAATAACAAAACACACTCAAGTTTAAAGGTATCTAACAGCTGTTTTCATTATTTTGTGTAAATACGCTTGAAGCATATCTATCTGATTAGTGGATAGAGTGCTCTTCTCTGTCACATGCCATGGGCACTGCTATGTGCAAGTAATCAAAGTGCTCAGAAAATGAGTTTACATTGTTCACTGCTGAAATACACAAATGTCAGAAAGTGACTGCGCATCAAAGCTTAGGCAAATCATCTGCTGCAAACAAACAGACTCCAATGCACATTGCAGCTTTAAACATTCCTCTGCAGCACAATGACTGAACAGGACTTATTGCTAGCCCAAATGAAGTGACGCTCGCAGAATAATAAGTCGCTAACGTATAGATGAGCCGAGAAGTTCAGCACCGAGTACCTCGGAAAAGAGCGCAGCTGCTTTCAGAACCAAAGATATACAGGTTTAAGGTCATAAATATTGGGCAACTTTATAGATATCATACAGGGTTTCACTAGAGGGAAAAAAAAGATTTTTTTTTTTTACCTGCTACTGCCTTTTTTATTTTTTTTTATTTTTTTTTTTATTTTTTTTATTTTTTTGTGTCTAGGTTACCAGAAATCCTGACAGATAATCCCTCCTTTTATTGGCAACAAAAGGAAGACAGTTTAGGTACCTAAAAAGGATCAAATCCTCCCTCTTCCATATATAGTCACATAATTCAAGGTCGGTAATTTAAAATCAGATGGCAGATAACATAAGTGAACTCCGAAACCAAAAGACCTGCGATGAAGTCTGGGGAAGGACAGATAAAATTTCAGTCACAGAAAGGAATTACTGCATAAGAAGTTCTTCTTTCTGTGATTCATTTGCTTCTAGCGCAGATTGAGGCAATTTTGGTATTAAACTACGCTACACAAGGATGAATATGAAAGAGCCATACAGACTCATCAAAATAGGAAAGTTAAAATAAACTCATTCTGACTCCAATGAGCTCAACAGCAGAATTTTATCCAAATGCTTCACTGAGCAAAAGTAAACTGAGGCAAAATCGAGAAGGATGCTTCCAAAGCCGCGATACTCAGACGTTTTGCCTGAAGACGGTTCTTGCCGACGCACGTATCACCCACCGCTTTCCCCAAGCACTGCGGTTGTCAACCCTTGGTACCACTTCAGTTTGCGTTGTCTTCTGAGGGATGCTCAGGCTACCACAAAACAAAGTCCAAGACTGATGCCCCAACAACTCCAGTGCGGCAACAAAGAGGAGAGGAGGGACCAAACACGCTGGCCGTGACGTGGCTTTCTTCATAAACACTAAAATATCCAGATGATCCCAGTACATAGGTAGAGGCAAAAATATTCCCCTTATTTTTTTTCCCCTTCCCACCACAGTCATTACGAGTCTGCCTAATGAAAATTCCTTCTGATCCCAAATAGGGTGAGAGGTTGAACGTATGAGCATGACATACCTTGCAGGACACCGCTCCTCTGTGAAACACCTGATTAAAGAAATACAAGATAAACCCTGTGCACAATACACAGAACAGACTGGTCTTTCGTTGCGTCTTTTACAGACACTAGAAATAAATGTTCTCCTTCACGGAGCAGTTCAAGGTCTCAAGACTGAAGTCAGTATGTGACCATCTCATAGTCCATCTCTTTTCACCTTCATTTTGGGGATATCATCAATGCAAACGTCTGCAACTGCCTGGCACTACTCCTATATTGTTTAACCAACTATTCTATGAACTTATCAAATTCCTCTTACATTTCAATAGTGTTTCAACAGTCATTTCAAAACTAAATGGTTCTCAGAAAAACAAAAAGGCACCAAACACAAAACCAAAACAAACCACCTCCCTACACACCCTTTTTTTTTTTTTTTTCATTTCCCATCTGAGTCATTTAATAATGACCAATTTATACCTAGTGGATGTTATAAGGATTATCCTGGAACTTAAATAATTCCTCCTCTTTCATGGCTTTTATCCTCTGACTGTATTTATAAAGATTAACATATATCCCCTTCTCAACCTTTATTTTGCTAGGACAAGTGAACCATACTCTTTTAATCTGCTCTCATAATACAGATTCTCCTAATCACCCTAGCAGCAATTCTCTATACCTGTTTCACAGTTTAAATTAATCTTTTTGAACATGGGTGACCAGAACACCACAAAATTTTTCAGTGCTTTACACAGACGCACCGATCTGTGTATTTAAAAAAATATCTTTTCTATTGTGTATGAGAATCACATAAGCTTTTTTTCAATTGGTGTGGTGCAGCTATACTGCTGGTTGGTGCATCTGGAGCAGCAAGTTGATTCATGTCTGCATGTTCTTTACGTTCTGTGTTTACCTGCATGGCCATATAGACTAGTCCACCATTTAGCACACAAAAGTGACCAAGGGAAGGAAGATCTGCTTGCTTCTTTATTTAACATCTATGAGAAACATCAGCTGGAGATCAAAAATGCTTAGACTCTTTAAAGGACAACCTGGCTGTGAATAGTTTTGGGTTTTTTTCTGAGAAGCAACGTCATAGAAACGAAGACATGTAAACCCGCTGCCGAGCACCCATGATGAGTATTCTGGCAGAGACGGGGGGGTACATACCTAAAATCAAATCCATCCTGGAGAAATTAAATCAGTCTCTTCAGCTGGTTTAGAACCAGCACTAAGACACCTGTGGTTTCTAGACCCAGTAGTAAACTGAAAAGAGCTGACAAGGGAGGACAAGTGGAAAGATGAGGGCTCTGGCCTGATGGTGAGACATTACATACCATTAGGGCCATGGCTAGTTGGGCATTAACGAAAATAGAGACAACGTGGTCTGCTGATGAGTCCCAAGATTATAAGGGGGCAGGAAATACATAAAGCAGTCCAAAGACGGACAAAGTCTTTAGTTTTCTGCAAGCCTGACCCGAGGACTACACTTAGGAGTCATCCGATAGGAAACCAGCACAGTTTTATGAGGAATCCATTCTAAAATTAATCACAGGTTGGCTGAATCAACTTAATAGCCAATTCATTCTTCCCAGCTATTGTTAGCGCCTGTAACATTGCTTGAAAAACAGGCAGAACTTAATAATATCTTGTTATACAGTATCGAAACCCCTCTGCTGCGAATACGGGTTTCTCAACACACAAAATGCCCCACCACTAAAAGAGGTGATACAATCCAAAGATCTTTTCTCATACATACTTGAGGAAAAGTAGCTGGCAAAGTGTTCCTAGACTTGGCTCTCCCATCAGCTCTTCAGCTAGCATCCCTACTACTTGGTGCTCGTAAGCTCAAAACTCTGATGAACCCTCATTACTATTTAGACATGCATCTTTTCAATAGTAAAGCTGAACAGCTACCTTAAAAGCACTTCTGGTACGTTTACGTTGGGATTTTCATAATTTTATATGTATGCTATTTGAATTATTAAAGGGAAGAAGAGGAGGATTATTTCATCTGGGAGTCACAACTGAGCATGGGGAATGTCCAAAATATAAAATATTAAATATTTGCAAAAGCAAAAGCAAAAAAAAGAAAAAAACTAAACAGATTAAAACACTCCTTGTGCAACAAAGAAATTATCGGTGATTTGGCAAAATTAAAAATCATTTAACTTCATCCCATTTGATTATGTATAAATAAAACATCTGTATTAAGTTTTTCTTACACATTACATAAAGGTCATCTCCACAGGACTGGAGACCTATGTTTCAAGTTTCCTCTTCAAACTTAAAACTGTGATTTTATGTATTCCATCATGTAATTTTGTTCTCTTATTCTTTATTCTCTGAAATTCCTGCAGAACATCTTAGTATCTTCTCCACTGACACTTCCATCTAACGGCACCTCTCACTTCAACTTGAACTGGTTGTTGGCAATCTAGCACACAACAGTGCTCGAAGCAGATCCAACCCACTTAAAGTTTTAGTTTCAAATTTAATAACAATTTGCAAGGCTATCTGTTCCACAATTCTTTTAAAAGGCCCCGCTCTTTTGGGTTTTGGCTGTTTTGGGGTTTCCCCCCCCCCCAAACTAATATTGCATTCAAGACGAAGCATGGCTTTTTCTAAAGGTATTGCCATTCCCCCACGACCGGTAACAGAGAGTCCTTCACTCTCCTTAAAATGATTTCTGAAAACATTTTGTATTCTCAGTGAAGAATCTCTAAGAACTCTGATATCCCTTCCTATTCCTTATCTTTTCTGCAATTTTTAGCACATCACCTACTTTTTTTTTCCCATTATATTACAACAAGGAATGCCCGGAATATTTAAGCAAAAAGGTTCTGTCACTGCCTCATGTAGCAACTGAGAAATAATACGCCCAACATGACTGCTTCCCTCTCTGTTACAATTCTGTAAGCATGAAATCACTTTAAAGAAAAACAAAAAAATCCACCTCCACTTCTATGTAATATTCATGAATTTCATAATAAAAAATATGGAATTGTTCAAACGTTGAAGGGCGGTATTTTGAAATGCAAAATTCAGCAGGGACAGCCTTGTCTATAAAAACCATCTTTCACACATGCGAAGGATTGAAGTCTGTACCTTCATACGGATTGGAACTGAGCTGGACACAGCCGCACCACTCGATACCCAGCATTTACTTTCGTGTGCCACCTCCTTCCACCCGTGTTAACGCTGTACTCACGCCGAGTGCCAAGCGCCCTCAGCTCCCATCGACTGCAGTGAAAATGAGGGTATTTAGCACTTTGCAGGATCCTACCATTAATCAATAGCCTTTGTCCACTTTGAATAGAAGGGGAAAAAAAAAAAACCCAGCCAGCTTACAGTCTGCCACGACAATTTAACCAATTAAATTCAAACTTCACTGATTCTTATTACAACAATTTGATGCAAACTCTGAAAGTATTTCACGTCTGAATCATCCTGCACGGGGACGATATTTAACATGATCCCAGCCTTGAGGAGAAAGACTCTGTTGCGAAAGGAAAAGAGAAAGAACAGACGGAGAACTGGGGTAGGAAGGCGGAGAAAGCCCAAAGCAGGGCTTGCATTTATTATGCTTGACAAAAGGTAACATAAAATCATACCAAATCGATGAAAACTTTCGCTATTGTGGAAAATGAAGTAAAAATGTATTATTGTTTTTATTCCAAGTACGGTTGAATTACTGTATTACAGATAGGCTAATCCCAGGAGAATTAAAAGCGCCATCCCTACCAGTTGCTGATGAAGGTGTCATTTTCATCTCCTCTCCCATGACATCCCTCAACTTCAAATGCCCACACTTATTACGGCAAGGTAGTCTATTCTCTTTACAAGTTGCAGAGACATTATTATGCATGGAAGTGCATAATAATCCAGTCCAGTCGTGACTCTACCACTGACTTCCCACATGAATATGCACGAATCAATTAAACCTCTGAATGCATCAATTTCCTTCTCGAGTAGTAATGATAATAATAATAATAATAGCTGCCCACTGTATAGGGCACGGCGTGCAATATTTTTAATGCCTGCTAATGAAATGTGCTATTAATTATTAGAATGTGGTTTGGTTTTGAAAGCCAAGTACCAGCGTGTCTCAACTTTGTATTCAAAGTGACACAACGTGAACGTTTCTAAAAAAACGGCTATGGGAAATGCTTACAAGTATTACGGCAAATCCTACTTAAAAATCAAATGATATTTAAATCAGTATGAGAACTTTTAGATCTTCCCAGCTATACTGCAGAGAAATTTGCAGCTAAGGGGTTAATCAAATTAGATGGGAGTGGTTATAGGCTCGGTGCCACAGGTTTTGCCCTTTGTGGCTTCTCACATCCCAGACTTGGAAAATATGAGCTGTGATACTGAGAAAGGTAAGAAGCCAGCACAGCCCCATAGTGATAAATGAGTTTGCATCATCTGTCATTAGAACTTCCTGCCAACAGGGTCATTCCCTATTAAATTACCACTTGTCAATGTTTAAAATACTGATTGATAAATGACTGTGCCAAAACTGATAACACGACAGCTTTTATTTTCTAATATTCTTGGTTACCACATTCTGCTACTTCAAGATACAGCTATAGTAGGGTTTTTTTTCAAGTACTTTAGTGAAAGACAATTTAATCTAATACAAAACTAACAGGTACTGTATAATGATTGGTCCTGATATACATTACATACTATTCTTCTTGCCAAAACAAACCTACTGGCGATTTAGCGATATGGGTAGATCCAAGTTTCACATTTCATCAAATGCTAGTAATCTGTTTTATCAATATAAACTGCATTTTAATGAAAAAATTCTTTTCTTCAGTACACTTCACTTTTAATGCCCCAGAGTATAATAATTCGTTCATGCTGTAGAACAAGAATGTTTTACAAGACCTTAACTCTCCAGAGAAATTTCTCTGTAAATACAAAATGCAAGTTTTATGGGAATGTGTTGTATGCAACATGAGCAGTACCCAACATAATAAAAAACTAGGTTGCACAGAGAATTCTGCTTAAGTATCCTGGTGAGCTATTGTGAGACTAAATGGTTATTATGATAGCGTTTAGTGGAATACCTATACGACAGATAAAAGAGAGTCAGTAAAACTATTTTTGTCCCTCAATAGATAAAAAGAAATTAGTTTTCAGAAAGTTTTGCAAAACGAATACATCCCAGCAGACTGTTCAGCTGGGCCCTCCTCTGGGAGGGCACTCTCAGTCTGCTGCCGCTGGAGAGTTCTAGGGATATTCTGGGGATAAAACAGGCACGTTCTGCCTGGAAGACCAGGCTGGGGTAAGAGCTACTCGTCCACGATCCAGAGAGAGAACGGAAGCTCTTCCATCGCCCCCAACCTCCCCGGCGGCACACGACGCACGTGTGGAAGGACGCTGGAGGCACCCTTCATTCAACCACCCAACCCCTTGCTGTACGTGCAGCTACCTGCAGTTAGCCCTTAGCCCCGCGACACAAAAGGTAACCGACCTGCTGCCGCAGACTCCGGAACTGAAAGATTCCCATTTTATGCCCCTTTGAAGCCAGTACTGCACTTTCCTCCCCATCGGTGCTGTGTCCCAGATCTTGAGAGCATCCCTCGTGCTCGTTGCGTAACTCTTCGCGTGCCAACGCCAACCCCCAAAACCTGCTTGCGGCAGGTGAGGAGCAAAGACATTCAGGGGAGTAATTTCCATCACCCAGTTCTTCAGCAGCAAGCCCCAAGGTAGGAGCAGTCTATTGGCATTTGCTAATTATGCTAACTACCCATAACCCGTGATGGCAGGGAGGCTATGCCTACCAGAGAGAGCACGGCGCACCACCGAGATGCCCGAGCCACCACCAAAGGCGGTCGCTAGCCTCAGTACCAGAATCGCTATCATTAGCATAGTACTCCACCTAAGCTAATCTATGCTATTTCACTGGAAGGCTAATTAGCCAAAAACTGCTCTTCTAAGGTATACTGCTTCCCGTATGCAAGACGGTTCGCTAGAGCTCACTTGGGTACCGCTGCTGAGCATCTCTCTGTGCAACGTAGACATGTCCCCAGCGCCCATCTATAGCTTTGGGCTCTTGTGGATTCAAGCCTCTCCTTGCTTGGTGACAACTGTATTTTTCCAGCACAGCAAAGCTATGATATAGCGTTACAACTGCAGAGGAAGGAGGAGCCTCTTAGTTATCTAAACAGAGGTCCGAAAGTTCAGCCCTGCAAGCCTGGTCCAAGTGATGCAATTTATTTTTTTTTTTATTTCCCCAAAACAGGCTCCCCCACACGTGACAGTCACGTTCCTGTACAGGAGATACTGTCAGCGTCTTTTAAAAACTTCTGCTTTAGTCAGGAACTCCCTTGACTGGCCCTAAAGTACTCTCTAAATTGGCAAATTCTGCCTCTCTCACACTATAACTAGAAAAATATAAAATCAAATGGTTGAAAATATCCTGCTAACTGTACTAAGTTATAAAAGCAAATGAAGAAACAACAGTCTAAAATCTTTAATTCTACTTCAAAATGTGTTAATGCAGATAGTACAAGATACTCACTAACAAGTTCCACTTAAAAGAAGCTATTTTTATTTTCTGCTGTAATCCTCATCCTCTCATGTTTCTTTTATATTATTCCACCTTAGTCCAATGTGCATTTTGAGCTCTTAGGAATGTTACTTCATTCTTGCTTACAAAAACATCTTCCTTTTCTACCACATCGTGATAATAATGAAGATATATTACAATCAGAGGAATAGTAATAACCAAAATCTATATTAGGATTTTCGTTGAAATGAATTCCAAGGAGTACCTAACCTGACCCCACTTTGCTGACTGCCACAGATAGTATGGATGCAGATGGACCAAAAGAACTTGTACACAATATCAAAGAGACCGTGCAGAGGTGCTCCAACGGGATCTGCTGGCATATGGAGATGCAAGTACCAAAGACAACATCGGCAGAAGGGGGATTTTCCTCCTGAACCATAGTTTTGCAGTGCAAAAGTGGAAACAGACTATATCAAAAGAGAGTCTATTGTTTGTATAGAAAAAGAAAGTAACATTTAGGATTTTGTTTACATTACAATTTTGTTTACATTACAGACAATATAAGTCTGTGTTATAAAACCCCAGTCTGATACGCAGCACATATGGCACATAAGATCAGCTACTGGTCTACATCCCTTGCAATACCTATGCACTATGAAGTGACAGCCTTAACTTGGAGGGGTTTTTTGTCTCCAAGCTTAGAAGTACTCAGTAGAAATTATGTATTTCTACACAATATACTTCATCAGAATGTAGGAAGAGGAGAATTCCAAGTCAGAAATGACAGAGGGTGAGTATATACAGAGTAGCTGTAGCACCACGGGATGCAATATGGAAGCTAGTCGTCAGAACCAGAAAACAGGAGGATTAGGTCAGTAAATTTCTTACTCTGCTAAATCCTCAAATCCTTTCATCTCTTCTCATTGTCAGATAAGGACCACAGTCTGGTTGTTTGCTCTGGGAACACCAATATGTGCCCTTAAGACAAATATTTATTAAAAAGTAGAATCTGTATAAAAAAGCATCGGTAACTTCCTCTCAAAAGTAGAAAAGCAGTGATTAGATGCCCGTCTGAAATATTTAA
The DNA here is from genome assembly GCF_964188355.1 of Buteo buteo. Lineage (NCBI taxonomy): Eukaryota > Metazoa > Chordata > Aves > Accipitriformes > Accipitridae > Buteo > Buteo buteo. Next base: position 49,887,056 of record NC_134175.1, read on the forward strand.
ATACACATTACGCACACGTATAATGGTACCTCTAACAGTATTCACAAGTATTTCCTAGGGTATCCTTCATCATTGTACCTTCACTCTTAAGGCATCAGTTACTACACTGCTTGTGCTCGTTTGTGTACCCATCACCTACAGTAATTACATTAAAAGGAAGATACGTTACAGGATTAACTCATGTGACATGCTCCTTCATTACACTGGTTTTGATCGAGGGTCAGATATATTTTATTTTGCCCTACAATTGCAATATTAATCTAGAATAATCTTAAAAAGATCGCCATCACACGCACGAGGATAATTTAGTAGATCACCTCTCCCCCAAATCCAAACAAAGATTATGTTTCAGATACAAACACACCCTGAGATGCTCATACACAAAATAAAAGAGGTCAAAGAAAAAAAAAAATCACCCTGGTTGTTTTGCCTTCAGAATTTTTAAATATTTTCCCAACATCTCAGCAAAATTATGCATTTTAAAAAGACTGCAGGCACTGAAATGATTGTCAGTCATGCAAATAATCACTTACTTACACTGTATGAGTTTGGTTTGGATAAAGCAAATTACCATTTGAAAATAACTTGAAAAACACTCTGGGCTAAGAGCTTGCTTTATAAATTTTAGCTTGGCCACGATTTTTCTTAACCTTTTTCTCCTCAATCTCCATTCAGTCACTATACTAATACAGTCTACATTAAAAACAGCATTCAATTGCCACAGGTGCATTCAACATTATTTAAAACATGATCTTGTAAAGAAATAAATAGTAAATATTGACTACAGCTGAAGGTCAAAACCCAAAGAACTTCAGAGTTACACAGAAGCAGTCCTTTCTTCGGCTTTTTTTTCCTGTGATGATTTTGGGCTTTGTCTAAAAAACCCAGATCTTACATCTAGGGTTGGTTATTGAATAAAATACATATTAGTAATAATAGAGCTGATTTAATCTGTGGTTCTAATTACTCTGCTGAGAAAGTTTTACAGTCACACTGTTGTTTATGAACACCTTAATTTTGTCCATCACTGCTGAAAATAGCTTTCTGATATAATTTCAAGTGCAACAACCACAATGAAAACGTGAAAGGTGTCCTGCTTTGTGAGGAAAGATTTAATGCAAGAGCAGGACACTAAGAAGAGCACACAGAGAGATGTGAGATCTTCCTACTTTACCAGTTTGGGTAGTAGTCTAATGATTCTACCCACCTAATCACCTTCTGCTTCGGACAAACGATGACCATGTGTACGACTTCAGACTAATTCGTCAGGTCTTGTTTGACCCCATCTGCCAGGGCTGACAAATCCAAAAGAGCTGATTTAATATAGGACACAGGCTTATCACAAACTTCATCTCCAAAACTAGGCTTGGGCCACATAACTTCCTAAAGTATGCCAGAAAACCACAAGACCCTCTTAAGATGGCTCGGTAACAAATATGCTGAGCATTCACAGCATTCCCTCACTCTTTAAAAACACGGTCTCTAAGAAGCAATGTGCGATCCTTAAAGATATATGGGTACTGATCTCCACTGCCATCCAGGCAGCCAAGTCCCTCAGGAACACTGGAGGATTTTAACCCACTTGCCAAAACCATAGGTTTAAAGACTTAACTTTAGACATTGATTTCGAAACAATTTGCATCAGTGCTTTAGAATATAAAGTTTTCCAAGATACTGAAATGCAAACCTTGCAGTGTCAACATCAATAGAGTGCACGACCTCAGGTCCTGTACTAAAAATCCCTCTCCCCCAAACTAACACAAATGTATATTTAGCCTTTGAAACAACTGTAAGTACAAGCTGGTCAGGGACAAAGATCTCAAGTGTGGCCAGAACTTATTATCAGTTCAAAAGCCGGATTCTTTCTGAGTCATTATGGTGCTTTCCATCCTTATTTCAGCAAAAAAATGTACCCAGCATCGTGTTGGTTTTAAAAGTATAATCAAATTGCGGAATCATACTCTATTTAGTGTCGGTCCCATCGAAGCAAAGTTCCTGCTCGGTGGGAGGAGAGTCCCTTATAACAGGAAAAAACAATTGTGCCAGGTTTAATCAAAAGTGAAAAGGATCTAGCGAATGTTCCCTTTGAGCCACATAACCCACCACTAATTTCAAGACGGGCTCTGAAACGAGGGTAATAAAAAACGTCCTTCAGAGTAACCGAGGAAGACTGAAGAGCAACTACCGCTGCAGCTAATGCCAACATCTGCAAGTCTGCTCCCTGCTACTGGGATGCTTTTCGCCTACCTGGAAAGCAATAAAAGAGGTAGGGGAGGGAGGAGGGAATAAAATCCCCCTGCAACACACCGAGGGAAATATAGCTCCTTGACTACAGGCTTATCACTTTTACTGTTCTCTAGCATTTCTTTCTCCTCCTTGACCTCCCCTGTACAAATACATACAGAGCTGAGGAGCTGGCAACTCCTTAAAGACTAAAACAAGTGGGAAATCACGAAAACAAGTGGGAAATCACTCATCCCGAACGATGCAAGTTTGTACGACACTCACTAAGGACAGGCTCGGCAGATCAGACGCTGCCTGAATAGCCTCTGATTATTGAAAAACATTTATCAATTAGGGGATTTTGCATATTATCAAACTCTTTCATTAACGATGCTTTAGCTGATTAGTTAGAACGTCACCATAAATAGAGAGTTTTGACAGGCTGGCGGCAATTTATGACGTGGAAAATGTACTGACCTGCTCACATCAGGAAACCTGACTGGAAAATAAAGAACTTGGCACTTCGGTCTGATTATTTTTTCCAAATCCTTAGGTCTGTGGTCAGGAATCAGCTTCATAAATTTTCCAATGGATGTAAGAAACGATTCCATATTAAAAGCAGAGTTGAACACCACAACATCAGCAACCAAACTGTAAAAAGCGGTTAAGGTTAATGAATGCACTGCTGCCACAAAAGGAACAGAATTATTTTACGTGCAGTGGAAATAAGATACATATTCTCATAAACAAACAAAAGGTGTGAGTGAAATGCTAATTAAAATCAGCCTTTTCATGTGAATTAGGAGTTGAATATGTACCTTAATCAGGAATGTCTTGACTTCTGTCTATTCACTCTTTGAAATACTTTTAAACTTTTTTCTAAGTAATAAATTACTATTATTAATCTAAAGGAGCACATCCTATTCTATCTGCGGATTCAGATATTTTATTCATAAAATGGAAGAATAGTATTACTGTCATTATCTCTTAAAAGCTTTATAAACAGGTAAGGCCCACTGTAATATGACTTTTGTAGAAGTAAACTTGGAAGAAAATGAAAATTCCTTAGAAATATTCCTTTGTACTGAAGGACAACTTACCTTTGGTTAACCTACCTTCAACTGACCATGTGCGTGAGGCAGCAGGATACTAGAGAAATGGAATGTTATTTTAACCTATGTGTACAGAATCCTGATTAAAAGTATATTCACCAAATATATGTATATATAAAATATATAGCACACAGTACCAAAGAAAGTTTGAAAAAAATGGCATATTAACGCAATATTGTGTTCTTTACTGCTGTGTTTTAAAATCAATAATTTTTGATCAATAATTTTAAGATGTAGTTAAATGATAATGCAGGTATTATCTCACCACTTAGAGTCAGCCTGGAGAAAACGAGAGGCTATCAAAAAACCTGAAATATCTGGAAGTTTATCCTGGAAGTGCTGACACAATCTTAGCTACACTGGCAAACGCTCACCGCTAACGGAGGTAAGAAATGCTTTACGGCTGGTTGGTTTTCTCAATATGTTATATATCGTAATACAGACCTATGGGTCATAAGATACATCGAGGACACATGTTCATAAGTCACCGGGCTCATGAAAAGTATATTTGAGGTGAGAGGCTGTCATTCATCCTCACTGCATCTCACTGCTGTCTGGTCAAGAAAGACAACTGACACTGCTCACCAAAGCAGCAGGAGTCAGCAGGAAAAGCAAAAAAAACCCAACATTAAAGAGAGAAATAATCCTTTTCAAGCAGGCTGCGGGAGCTGAACTGCTTTCTGGAATCCCACCCTCTTCCCCACCTATGGTTTTTAACCCATTGGTCTCCTTGGTTTTGTACAAACGATCCAGTCATCTTTTCTGCAGTGATTTACAGATGACCCGAGACAACGCAGGAGCCCGGCACGTTTCTTTGCTGCTCTCTGACGTGTAGCAAAGGCTCCAGCACCATCATCTCTGCTTCTCTTGTGCATCAAGTCTTATCTGCCCAACTTTTTCCTGCAGGCTTTGTGTATCACTGGCAAATCAGAAAGATCCTGTCACTGCCTAAGCAGCTAAAAGGAATCTCAGCCATCATTGAAAAGTGTGATTTTATTAGGTTAACCCTCTAGAAACACCAGGGAGAAAAGAAATATTCTCTTTCTTAATGCTCCAACCTGAAGATTCAAAGTGCTCTAATTTTAAGCTTCTCCAAAACCTCTATGCAAAACTGGAAAGATACATTTTCCCAGTTCTAACAGATTTGGAAGATGGCATTTCTTTGCAGATGACCACTAGGCAGTTATAAACAGCAGAGAGGAGATGGCTTCTATGCGCTGCTAAAAAGGGGGTTTCTACAGCAACAGAAATGGAAGATGAATATTATAGAATTACATGGAGAAGCTATTGGAGGCTGAAGGAGACAGAATGGAGCATCTATAGAAGTCATCTTCTTTTCCTAGTAAAAGCAGCTACTTTTGTTATCTTAAAAATGCATATTTTGAGGATAAATGTTTGTCAGCTTACAATAGATGTGTGAAAAATAACTGCCATAATAAAGCAAAATATGTATACAAAAAAATATTCCTTGCCCCAGTGCCAAAACCCACATCTTTTTGTTATAACATCTGAAAATGGCTGCTACAGTTTTCAAAAGATCTTTCATTATACTTTCCCATCTTTACTGCTCAGCAAGTGAAACACGTTGCAAATGCTGTGGCAGAAGCAGCTCCAGAATGGCCAGAGTACACAGAGATCTTTATTTGAGGAATTTCAATATCAACTGACTTGTATTATAAAGATGTAAAAGCTTAACTTGTACCTTAAAATGCTCAATCTCTGTTCCTAGTAAGTCTCCTACTAACAGATAGGTGAGAAAGACCATGGAAGTGACTTTATTTCAGTTCAAAACAACCAAGTTCCGCTGTTTCACTTAGGTCTGTACAGCGCCTAACCACAAAGCTTTTCAGTGTTGCTGTTATTAACTTCTTTCATTAACTCGGATTCGAGAAATACATTTGTTTTTAGCAACAATAAAGGACCGCAGCCTTTAAAATGTCTGGGTATTTTAGCACTGCACAATTTCTGAATACTAGATGAAAGAAATATAAGGATTTATCTGGTATGTTTACTGCCCTCTCTTCACAAGAAAAGCGCTGCAGTACATTTTAATTTCTGTTTATTTCCCTAAAACCCTCTATATAATTTCAGTTGGATGCAGTAAAAGCTATGGCCGAGCAAGAGCTGATTAGCTGCAGCTTTGCGAAGCATCCGTGAAACAAAGCATCGCGCTTACGGCCGAGACACGCATCAAAATCCCCACCGCTGACAGGGACGCTACGGTAGCCCAATATAGCATCGGTGGACTTTATAGGAGAAATTGAGACGAGTTTATAGAGCACTCTCATCACCCTCTCTTCAGGACTCTGCTGGTACCTTGGTTCGCTACACGGTCAGTGTTTATGCAGAGAAGGGCTCCTCGGGTTTACGATGGTGCAAGGTTGGAGACAGAAGGACACCTTAAATAATACGGAGCGGTGCGAGAAACACCTACCATGAAAGGATCTGGTTGTATCCGTACTGAAAATCCCTTTCCTGGCATTTCTGGACAGGATATGCCAATTGGTTCTCATGGAAGTAGAGGACCTTTTTCAATTTGCCAAGGTCAGGGCGGAGGGCAGCGAGTTCAGCCAGGTTAAGCACCGAGCTTGCAAAGAGGATCCTGGAAAACAAGGAGAGCAGTGTTTACTGTCTGTGAGCATGCTCGCAAGGGTCACCCCTTCCCCTTCTCCCCCCCGCCCCAAGAAAAACATAACCCCTATAGGGACACATCAATGGCTAAGCCTTAATACCATGTAGCAGCATTCGAAGTTTTGATCTCTTAAAAAGCAGCTGCTAAGAACCCAACTAGAAAAGCACCGAATCTCATTGGTCTTCCCAGCTCGGTTACAGAGAGATGCAAAATAAAAAAAGCTGGATGGATTTTATTGAAAAAGGCAAGAAAAGCTGTATCTGAAGGACAAATGGAACAAAGATAAGGCTGACTAGGGAATACTTTGCTTGCCAGTTTCATTACACTTTACTTCTTTATGCAACCGACTACTGAAATTCAATATATGAGCAGGAATGGCACATGTTCATGTTATGACAGAAACCCTTTTGATTTATGCAGTGCACTTATCTAGTATGGTCTGGTTTTCTTTTTTTTTTTTTCCTTCACCCTTTTTCTGTTTTATTTTCACATTTTTATTAGGTATCCTCTATAATGAAATGTTGTTTCTACCCTTGCACCCCAGTATTGCTGTAGCACTCCTGCTATTCCACAGTCTACAGCACTGCACACATCCGTCAATTATATAAAGCAGGCACAAACAGCACTAACAAGCTGCTATCTTAGCCTCGTATAACTTACCAGGCTATCAGAAAATGAATGTATTTAAATGTGTAATATGAAATCGTGACCCTGCTGTAACCAGTGGCAGATTCCCCTGCATTTCACCAAAAGTATGCGAGTATCTCCTGTCCCCTGGCTAACGCTGCTTTCAAGCAAACTGAATCCTGTACCTACAGAGAACTGCAGAGCCACAGACATTTGTGTTATACGTTTCTCATCACAAGAGATAAAAGAAGAAAAAATAAAATTGAGATCAGGTATTTATTGCACATAAAATATTAAGGTTTAATAAACTACTTTTCAACACAGCATGCTTCTGACTTTTTTTTGCCATCCGCCATTTTAGTGGTTCAGATTCAGAATTTATTTGCAATGTTTAATTCTTTTAAAATCTTTCCTATTTTTTCCCATTTTTATTCTTATTCTTTAACCTATTTTATTCCCATTCTTCCTATTTTTACATGGATTTTGTGTTCAAGTTTACTGCCAAACCAACATCACTAATACTAAAAACTTCTGATTTCTGGCTGTCAACCTTAAAACTCATGAACTTCCCCAAACAGCCATATAGATATATGTATCATAATATCACCTATGCTAAGACACACCGGTCTTAGATAATCTGTATCTACAGAACAAACACCTCCTAGAAAACAGATCCTGTATCCATCTTCATCAACCTCAGTCAATGCTAATCTGAAAGGCTTACGAAAGTAAGAGATGAATGTTATTGCCTTGTTCATCAAATATTTGATCGTTCTAAAGGGACTGTCAAACAGAATGCCAATTAAGATAGGAGCTGGGGTTTATTACGAGCCATACTAAGAGGAAAAAATAGTTTTACGTAAGTCATCATTTATTTGTCATGAAGAGTAATAACCTCTGGACCTCATAACAACCTGGGTGCCAGACAGAGGCAGGGAAGCTTCCTACGGGCGATGCAAGACCCCTGCTCAGCAACGGCTGCGAGTTTAGCACTAGAGTGACAAAGAAAAATACAAACAGGAGCAAACATACCCCAAATATTACAAAAACGAGACAAAATGGTTGCTTGGCAAAATTCTTGCTACTTTGGGATTGCATTACAGTTTATCCTTTACTGATTTTTTTCAGAAAATCGCTTTCTGCGATGAGTTAGGAGGAAAACTGTATTGATGCAGGATACCACCTACGAACTTGGCTGCGTTTGAAGGAAGAGAGGGAAAAAAAAGAGATGGCACATCGGGATGGAAAACACAGGAAGGAGCGCAGAGCAAGGCACAAAAGCGAGCGTGGAAAGAGAAGACGGTGGGGGTGCCTGGCGAGAAAAGGGCAACGGGGAGGACCAGGAGAAATGAGATCCGAGATTTAAGCTTGGACAAAACCGGGTAGCTCAAATATCTGAACTCGCCTAGATGGACGACGGAATAACTAGGAGAAGAATATGAAAAAAAAGATGGTTATATCCACAGGAATGGAAAAAAAAAAGTGTTGGCAGTACCAGCTTAGACAAACCGGAGGAATTCAAATAGCATCATTAGAAAGAGCTTGAGGCTGGCTTCTAGCAAGGCAAGAAAGGCTCAAAACTTGGAACGCTTGCAAGGGGTAGACCCAAATGTTCTCCACTGTGAATGGGAAGTGGTAAGAGTCGACTAACAAGCAGATCGCTTATCACTGCCCAGCTCATTGATAAACCGGTGTCAAGAGAAAACTGTTGCGATTACCAGCAAATTCAGATTTAGAGCCTGAAAAGACACGGCTTACGCTTCTTATGGCAAGAAAAAGTAAAAATAAAATCATTTAAATGGTAATATTAGAAAACAGTCTTCCCGATTCACTTGCATTACTTCACGGCATTTCCAGAATTTAACCCAACAAATATGAGACGCTCTTATACTTGTTTCTTTACTGGCATAAAAGCTGCTAGCCAACAACGATAACCAATTTCTCCGGCATTATAAGCTTGAATAACCTGACAGCACGAGTCCCCGTGAACGTGCCCACAGAGCAGCCACATACGTGGCTAATGGACTCACGCAGGGCACTGGAGGATATGCTGGAGTGTATTTCCACTTAACACCTATTACAAGGGGAAGAAAGGAAAGTTTATTATAATGTAGCGTGCGATATAAATATATGTCAGTTGTCATTCCGTGTGACATCAACTTTCCTTTTACCTCGGGTTATTATTTAAGTAATAAATCCTAACAAGGTGAGCTTTATCATCCCACGGAGTGTATCCGGGAGGTAGAGACACAAGGTGATGGCAAGAACGCTCGAAACATGATAATTCCTGACAGCTGCTGCTTGAGCACAAGTTAAATTGAACAGTTTATCTCAGCATAAAGATGTTATAAGGTTTTATGTTTAATTTAAAAAAATTAACATAAAACCCAGAGAAAGCAGAGTTAGGCAATCTTTCACAAACATGACATACTACAATCACTGTATAAGCTGGATTAGTACTTATTACCATGCTACTAGAGAATTAAGCTGTTTTTAGACCACCAAAGAGCTTTAAATTGCAACTTTTGTCTCTGTAAGAGAAACCTATATTTAAAACGTCTGCTAAATTCAAATTAACAGCTACATCATTAACTCACCATCTCACAACCCCCCCCCCCACATTTCAACTGCTATTATGGTAGTCTTATCTAGACCTATCAACTCTACAACATTTAATATATACAGTCCTCTTCAATAAATATATTGTGCGAATCCTCACAAAACCTGCGCTGAAGGTCACATTTCTAACGCAACCGCCCTAGCTCTCCTCTCCGAAATATCCCCAAGTATTTTACTGGGTTACACATGACCTTCTTCCATAGAGCAGCACCATCACACATGCAGTAGCCCCACTGCCTTGGAGGCTGGCCAAATTTCAGGGCCACCATCCACACAAGCTCCGGTCTTACACTAAGTTTCTGCTTGATCTGAATCACTTAATAGTCCTTCTGACTTCCGAGGAGCTACTTGTATGAATTATGTTAAGCGTGTGCTTAATTCACACAAATTTTCATGGGAAGGAAGCTGAGCGTGCTTGCAGTTCAGAGCTGCGATGTGTCCGAAGAATGCTCTGACTTTTGCTATTGTCTTTCCCATTATTTTATACCAAAGGACTGAAAATCAATAAAATATCAAAGGCATTACTTTTTCTTTAATTACCATCAGACAAAATGACTAACACAGGTTTCCATCTTTATCAAACAAATTATAAAAGGTCCTCAAGTATTTTTATTTTGCTTTATAAATCTTCTTTGTGTCACGTAACTGTGATTTACTCTTTTATGGCATTGCCCTAAATCTTTCAATTAAATTCCCATGCAACTTAACTAAAAACACATTTTGCCTTCCCCTTGGGAGACCACACAGGACATATTTATGTATCTATGGATATGGAAGCTGAACTCTCCCATTTACCAGGCTTATAGCACAAAGCGAGTTTAAAACAGCACCTGATTTGTACTGGAATACTCCCTCTGTCTGGCAGAAGCTCTGCCAGCACGACGGACTGATGGACGTGGCCACCGTTTTCATCGCAGCACAGGTAACCCAGCTCTCCCTGGAAAAGGAGGATTGCTGTAGGGTACGATCCTGCAGCAGCAACAGGGAGTCTCCTGCACTGCAAATGAAATTCAAGGCCATAAATCTCTGCTGCAAAACAACCACATTCACAGCAAAATGAGTTTACGATTGAAGATCTGGCAGCCCAGAAAAGAGGTACGAGCACTCTTCATCTGCCAGGTGCAGCATTACAATAAAACAGAGTTAGATTTGGATATCACTACAAATACGAGCCTTTTAGAGGAAACACGTACTTAAAAAGAGACTGTTCGTGAGATGGCACTGACCGAATTGACGTTCATCCAGCCTTCGGGAGGGGAGCGTAATGCTGGAAGAAGTGTTTTCACACCAATCTAGAACTAAAACCTTGAGCACTTGGAGGCATCAAATCCCACCATGCTTCTCACAAGGCACTGACTGCTTTGTTCTCGCCAAGCCCCAAATTATACTGTATTTATAAGCGCATTTCTTTTTCCTGAAATTTCAGTTGGCAGGCCTAATGTCATACAGCAGAGTCTTAAACCCTCAGACTTTTATCCCAAATACGGTTTTATTCTGGGCACGGTTCTCGCGCACTCAGCAGAGCGAAGTCAGGGTGCCACCGGAGACCACGCACGCGCTACGACCCAACGACTCATCATCGATAACCGTAAACCACAGAACACAGTCACGCCGCTGCTGACGACTACATTTTCTCCAGAAACCAACCACAACTTTATAGCAAATAACAGGAGCCGTTAGGGGAACCTTTCGCAGTGAGATTAGGGGCGGCTCATCCTTCTGGTGAAGGCAAGCGCGGTTGGGATATGGAGTACTCAACACTGCTCTGCTATGTTGCCTCCTCAAAGGTCAAGGAAAAGACAGGAGTATGACCATAAACGTATCTGCCTTGAGAAACAAGGGTTTCAAAGACGATGGTGTCTTCAAGCTCCTCAAGATCAAACCTGAGGGCTTTGGTTCCTCCATCATACTCTTTCCTTGATTTCAACCCAGCCATTCAGACAAGTCCATGGATTTGGCTTTAAGTTCTTTTCCAAATGTAAACTCTGTATCAAGTAGCATCATTAATGCCTGGAATGTTAAACAGACCAGTTACTTTTGTTTATTAGTACACACATTTTTCTATGATCAACTTGCAGAAGTTGCTTTTTTATCACTAGACCAAGAATACACAAATTGCAATCAGATTTAAAATGCTTTTCCATTTCCCATTAAACAATAGATGACTCTGAATTTCTGAACAATAAATACTAATAAGTGATAATACATGATGGTATACAGTATAACAAATAATAAATTAACAATAATTTTTTGACATGGAATGTACAAATGTCAAAAATGCTTATAGATATTATAATATCTATCTCATAAATTAAGGTTTTCTAGATAGAGCACAATTTGAAATGTTTACAGAAATAATTAAGTCTTACTATTTTAATGTTCTTTATTTTTCAGAACAAATCACAAGGGCTGTCATGCCTTTCATCTTAATTAGGCCATGTGTTTGTCTTATTTATTTCTACGTACTTTCATAAACGTTTACAAATATTAATTGTAAAGAAAAATATTTTTTCCTCTTGCTGTAATTACTGTACGTACATAGAGTACACAGTGATAAATATTCATGGCTGCTACCAGTTCAATAGGTTTGGATTTGGGGTTTGCCTTGTATGCTAAAATAGAGTAGAAATGAATAGCTTGTTTTGAACTCATACTGCCAATCCTTTTTTTGATATTTTCTTTAAAAATACATCCTCCCTCATTTTATAGTATGTTATTTTGGATCACAGTTGAAATTTTTGTTCCTACTGTGACAGACCTTCGTTACATTTTCCAAAAGAATTTACTACCCAGAAATCAAATGCATTTTCCCCTTCTTCCTATATACCATAGCCCAAAAAAACCTCTCAACTCTCTGCGTGCACATCTGCTATTTGACACAGCTGGAGTAGAAGCGGGCTGCGTTTCCAGCCCCGCTACTGCATGTCCCACCCTTTCCCATGTCTCCTCATGCCAGCCAGATTTTCAGACCTCTGTTAGGACCGAGAGTAGAATTTCTGAGAACCTCCCGTCTCCACCTGCTGACCCCACTGATGTTATCCAGCAAAACTAGAATGGGGATGAAGTTGAATAACAGCAAATCTCTCACATTTCAAATATTCAAGAGGTTACATAAATGCATTATTACATTTGTAAATGATTTGGGTTCTCTCTCAATTCCCTCCTATAACTCTGAATCTGGATTTCAACCAGCTGATGGGAATATTTACAATCAAATCTCAGAACCCAATTTTGGGGCCAGAACCCCAGCTGACAATTGGTTAAGCCGTAGCTTTAAACACTTACCACTATTTTTGATGACCTTTAACTCAAAAAGATACCGAAAAGGATGTGAAAACACTTAATCAAAACTACTTTTCTATTTAACGTCAAGAAGTGAGCTTGAAAGAGACTCTCTCACAGATAAGACTTTTAGACTTTTGAGGGGGGTGTATTTTGTTTGGATTGCTTTGGATTTTAGGCAACAACACTGAAGCTTCTTGAATTTTATTAAGTGTGTGGTGGTATTTTTTTCCCTGATTTGTAATTAAATTTGGCTTCAATTAATTACTGACAGATGCACGTTTTTACTTCAGTGGCCAGATTGTTCACCATGGGCTACATCGTCCTCTCTGTTTCTACAAAGGGAGAGGTCGAGACCAAGCAGCTCTAGCTGTGGTGATGGGGGGAAAGAGAAAGCCATGAATCCACATCATCTTCCTCACTCAGGTTTCGTCAGCATTAAATAATGAAGCGAAGGCATCTAATCAGAGCAGAACATAAGCAAATCAGAATAACCCACTAGTGAAAAGTAGCCATTGCTGGAAGGTTTACATAAGATGTACGAACTAACTGCTCAAATACACGCTGTGACGGAGCAAGAAAAAAAAAAGCAGCAAGAAAGGACGTAGTGTCCAAAGGCAACAAATTCACCACGGGTAAATATACAGGATGTAGTGATATATAGTGAAAAGACTTTTTTAAAGACCGATGTTCTACTCAATTAGGTAACATTTAAATAGCATTATTTATTGATTTAAAGTCTGCAAATTCGGTTCATTGGGAGTCTTATCTGTCCAGCTCTGGAGAAAAAACAAACATATCAAATGACTGGCATGAAAAACACAATATGCCCAAGAGGTTGTAGCAACACAGAGAAGTCCTAAGACTACGTATAACAACACTACTATTCAGTAGCAAATCTGAACAACATAGTTTGAGGACCGTTACTTCACATCACCTGCTGTCGTTTTGGATCCAGAGAAGAGACAGTCAACTTCACAGATATATTGACCTTACTGCAAGTGAGATTGATTTACCCACTGAAGGGGAATCAAACTCAGTGCAGCGCAGACCCACCAAAATAGTCAGAGTTCCCTTTTAAAAGGTGCACATGAACAGAGGCTCGAATGAATGAATGGCAAAGTAAAACAATGGCTGATTTTCCTCTATTTTAAAAAGGTTTGGCTAACTCAAAACTCAAATCTTCTCCCAATTTTCAGGTTTACACATTTTATATTTTAAAACAGAAGACCCACTCACTTTGCACAATTGCAGAGACAATGAGCAGGGTCTTAGCAGACCAGTCAGTTTTACGTTTCCAGAGCCCCGAAAATCCTGTTCTCCAAAGTATTTCAGACTGGTTTGTACGCTGCTTAACACACCTTGATATCCAAACACTCTTTTTACAAATTCGAAGACTACCGCTAAAAGGAACTTAGTTTTCTTAGCAAATGGATTTCACATTTTTCTAATATCCCATGGCTCTGATTTAATTTCACACAATCTATAAACATCAAGTCCTTTAAAAAATATTTTTATGGAAGCTCTTAGCTAATTTTCCCCCAAAACCTCCCACACCAGAGCATCAACCCAAGGCATAAATACTGCCTAAGAATGGGGACCTCAAGAAAAGCGGGATTCTTCCCAGAAAACTAATACAGTCCTCGAAAAAACTCAGACTGTCATAAAACCTGAGCAGCTGGCAACTCCGTCACCATGAAGTATCCATATGGAAGACCGAGATGTGTCAAACTACCCAAAACGAGTTTGGATAGTGCAGAAGATGGAATAAATAATTCAGTATCTTCAACACTTTCAACAGCAGGTAGTAGATATGCTACCTGCTTCTACAACGTGCCAAAATGTAACATGCGAGTGAGAGCAAGCGAGAGAATGTGAGTATCTCCAACCTGTTTTCATGAGGATATTTTGCTCGAGGAACTTCTCTTTTTAGAGGCATATGATCCGTATCAGATGTTTGTCAGGAGCAGGCAGCGCTACAGAACATTACGAATAACTTAGTGATTTTAATATATAGTCACAAAGTGCATACTCCTTCATATACACATATAAAAAAATAAATCTTCATCAAATATTACAAAAAAATACAAGGGAAGTGCAAATATTTATTTCTCCCAACTGCCCTTCACACTTCTGTAATATCTGTTGCTGCAGCATAGTGGCAACTTTCCTGCTTTAATATAAACCGAGCAAACAATTCAATGTGATCAGTGAAGTGACAATCAGAACTACAACGTCAATGTTTCTGCTCCGTGTTCATGCAATAGTTCAACTATAAAACTACATTGTGCAGTGTCAATCTTCTTTCTTCTCTTCCTATAAGAAACAGTCACACACATCGGTGCATAAACGTACATCGTTTATACTTACAGAAGACAAAGTGGCACTTCTGTTCCCTAAGAAATTAAAATAAGACTATTTAAGGCTTAAGAGTCTCCAGACCTGTATTTAGAGGACCAAACCCCTACCCAAATGGAGATATTTAACAACCAGCACTTCACCAAAACCACAGGGACAGCAGGTAGGCCAATATTCAAAAGCCTATTAATAAGGAAACTGTCAGTCTCTGTGTATTACACACTATTTTCAGCCTCTACGCTTTCTGATTAGAACATTTTTTTAACTCGGCAAAGCCCATACTCGCTACCAGATTTGAACAATTACACCGAAATGGCTGAATGACCGACTGAAGTGAGATTTCAAAGAAGTGAGACAAACACTCTCCTAAATTCAAAAGCTGCCAAACACATTTCATCAGACTTTCAAAAAATAATTGTTTTGTCTGTTCTGAATTAAGCTTTAAGTGCTTTAAGAGAGGTTTCTCTACAAACATGGCTAAAGATCACAAAGGGGTGCATTTGGATTGAATGTAACCCTTCAGTCATATATTTATTAAATAAAACTTGCATCATGCCTGGCATAAACCATAAGCTGTTTTATTTCCATTTACATAACATGTTCTTAAGTGTAATCTGTATTGATGCCCTATCATTTTATTTCACATGTCATCATAACAGGTTTTTATTTATAAAGTCACCAGCGAAAGAAAAGGAATAAAAGGGTCTCAGCTTTGCAGCTCGGGCAAGGCAGTTTGGAGCTCCTGACAGGGGACATAAGGGACCAACGCCAGGGCAGAGACACACAGGAGAAAATTCAAAGAAAAAGCTAAACTAACTAAAGTGAGAGAATTTGACAGTTCTGAAGCTGAAGTCTTTTGCCCATTTTTGTTCTCCAGCTCCCGGCTGAGAGTTTTGCAGGGTTAACTACTACCCTAGTCATTTACAGTCACGTTAAAGTCAATTTTTACAACACAGATGCATTCCCTGAGTAAGCAAAGCGAACCCCAATGCTCCAACATTTTGAGATTTTCCCCACATGGAAAAATACAATAACAATGTAATAATCTAGTAATAATGCTTTTAGGCTTTCAGGTATTTTACAAGTTATGTTTTCCCAACACACCTCACATGCAACTATCGTATCCTGAAACTTCTGAATTCCTTTTATCATTAAATAAAGCATCCGATGCTGAATGCCCGTTATTCCCCGGTAACATGCAGGACAAATACACGCCTCTGGGGCTGAAGTCATACATCACAAAGTCAGGAGAATGGACTAGATGCTTTCTAATCTTTAAGATTAAGAAACTGAGGCCAAAGCTTGCTTATCGAGGGCCACGAGGAGAACCAGGGCCACAGTGAGAACTCAGGAGCCCAAGCCAGAATTGAAGATAAGTGAGTGTCACGGTCTAGTGATTTAATCAACTCATATATTATCACTCTGTCTACATATCTTAAGGACCCTGCTCACCACAGTACCTGACAGGCGTCCTGAAATAAAATGATATCTTCGTGGGACCGTATGTAGCGAGTCGGTATTTTGAGATATCATATTTTCAGGCACAGATAGTACATGTATATGCACACATGTTTGCGTGCATGCACGCACAGATATACGTACACATATACACAACATGCACATATACTATATACCTATATATTTTCTGCATTTCTATCAAATTCCACCATATAACTGTGAAGCGCTACATTCTGAATTAAGCTATTTAAACCGTGGCCAGGAAAATCGTTCACAACAGCTGATTTGTTATTGGGAAAAGATCACGCGTCTCTCCATCACAGAAAGCTAAAAATCTGTTCGAGGTGGCTGGCCGACAAGCTTTCATAGCTGCAGAAACTGAGCATAGTGTAATAGTTTTGGTCAAGGTCTCCAAATAACACCATTTTTCCAGCGATGCCTTTGGACTACACGTAAAACCTTTCAGGGGCTCCTGCAAAGGAAACTTTACTCAAGCTGTTTGTCAAGATGACCGGAGATGTTGTTTGGAAAGTATTTCCAAAAAAGTTCTGGAGCACTGGTAGCTGTACAATCATATGGGATTAATTTTCTGTATATATCTCTATATATTGCTGGAAGAAACAAATTAACTTTAAAATTCAAAGATCTATATACAGCCCTGTGCTCTTAGGTACAAATATTTAAGTAATCTTTACTTCCTGTCAAACACTGAAATGGATATTAAATTACATTAAATTATTATAGATACAAGTAGTAAAATCTCTTTTTTGCTTTCTCTGTTAGCTCCTGCATCTTGGTATTTCTTGCACTGAGTACAAAAGATAATTTAATATTATCTCTAATTTAAATTCCTGTTTCTATTAAGACACTATGTGTGTGCTGGATGTATAAACGCATGCCCAGAAGCCCGTGCCAGAAGTCTCACAAATATTCCCCATAAGGGATGACTCTACAAACCAGCTCAGAAAAACAGTAGTTATGTACCATATTCCTTTCCCCAGCATCTTGCGATGATTTCAGGATGCCATGCATTCATTCACCATTATTTCTTTTCTTAAAAAAGAAATTAATAAACAAGCAAACCACACAGAAGGAAGGAACTTAACCATTCCAGCCCCAACTGAACCCAAACCCCCCAGTAAGCTGGCTTTATGACCATCACTTGTACGTGCTCAGCATGGCAATAAAATTAAAGAAAGGAATATAGTTACTGTTTAAAAGAAAAAGAAAGAGGAAAAAAAAGATGAGAAATCTCCCTCTTTCCTTCTGATGGAGGACCTGTGGATTGACTTGATGGGAAAGAAGCAATCCGGTAGGTAAAGAAGCAATCCGGTAGGTAAAGGATAAAAAAATTAATTTCTTCCTTCTCTCTTGCTCCTGTGTATTAGTAGAAAGAACAAAATCAAGGAGGAGCAAGGCACTAGTGAGAAAATATCAAGCCAAAATTACATCCATCAGGGTGATACAGTGCAGTGTCCTGACCGGCCCCCACCACAAACCTCCTTAGGGCTACTGTTTCAAGTAAAAATTAAACAAGATTACGCAAAAACAGTTCAAGAGCAGCATTTTCCAGCTTTGTGTCATGTTACATTATTTGAATGAATCTCAACTTTTAAAAACATCCAAACACCAAAGAAAAGCAAATAAGGGCTGTAAAAAAAAAAAAAAAAAAGACACTCCTAAGAAATAAGACTCTTACTAGGAGCAAAAGAGCCACCCATGTTGAGTGTTACCCAAGGTAAGAATAGGTAATAAGGTCCTTAAGAATATACCATCCGTTCTCTTTTTGTTGCGAGATTAATACGAAAAATGCTTATTATTCTACTAGCAATTTTTACCTGCAACTTTACTCAGGTTATGCCTATAGGTCTTTGCACATCCAACTCACAAGAGTTGCCGGATGAAGCCCAGCTGCTCTCCCAACCACATCACTTTCGAGGTTCAGAGTTACACAACGTCGCAAGGGCTCAGCTTTATGGAAAGGATAGAGCCCTGAAACTACAGACAGAGCTCTTCAGAAGTATGGAAAAAAATATGCAGCATTTTTTTCTACGTTAGCCGAGAAATCTGAAGCAGCAAGCACTCAACCTCCCTCTTCTCTCCATTCAAAAGCACTTACAGAAAGCCTGTTCTTAACCCTCCTGCACAGACAAAATTCCCTTTTATCTCCCATTTATTTTCATTTTTACCTGAAAGGCAGAGAAGAGTTGGGCTTTTATGTACAACAAACCCAAACTGGACTTTTTTGCAGTGCATTAGACTGTGGTCTACTTCCACCAAAATGACTGCATACCTGAATTTCCACAAAAATAACAATTTTCCCTTCTGATTTAAGTACAGCGTATATTTAATGTAACGTTCATCTATACATGTTCTCACTGTTTAAGAACTCAGTGCAGGTGTTATTAATAAAATAAATTTATTTTTAAAAAGGATGCTATTCTATAAGCTTTGAAGCTCACACATAGTCTAACTTAACCCAGCTTGGGCTCATCTGGTCTTTAAATGACTTCTTTCATGTGGTCAGCCCACGAGCCATACGTACTGCTGTTCAATCACGCCACTGTACATCGTCAGCGTGAGGATGATTTGCATGATTTGCATTTCCTGTATCGTTTGAGCTTCAATGAGCTCTAAGCACCACGTACAAAAGAAACCACCGCCAAGTAATGCAAAGATTTTAGTTAAACCAGATGAGACTATTTTAGTCAGGCTGCCAATACTGGGGGGGGGGGGGGGGAGTCTCAGGGATATCCTGTTAAATAAGGATTTATTTGGAGGGAATCTGAACCTTAGATTCATACCCTTACTTTTAAAATACAAAAGTTGTATGAATTCCTTAATAAAAATGGCCTAGCAGAAAATAATTCAGTGAGAACTTTTTTTTCCCCAATTTTCCTTAGATTTTGGCACCACATTATGTTAGTAATTCACTTATTTAATAGTACATAAATGGGTTCTGATTACATTAGTTTTCCTACCGTTTAAATCTCAATCTAATTAAACTGAATTCACTGATTGCTGGTTAAAATTTCTCCCTATAAAGAAATCTTTTATTTTATCACAAATGATCAATAAAAGCTGTTGGACAAATAACTATGATAGAAACAGCATTACAGTGGGCTTCAATGAATAAGTACTAAAGTAAAAGAAAAAAAAAACCAACAACCACCATGTACCAGAGCCTCGTTGTCATGAAAAACAGAGACAGATGGGGAGACAGACCTATATGATGCTACAAATAGATGAATATCTTGTAAGGATTTCAACAAATGTTGTAAGACCTAGTCAAAATTTGAACAACTAAAGATTTGCTTGTGCTGCTGTACTGAATTCACCTGAAATCCAAGCCATAATATAATCATTATATATATTATCAAAGTTTCAAAAATAGCAATAATAATAGAGAACATCCTTAAAGCCTTTATAAGATCTGGCACAATTAATAATGTCATTATTTAGTACAAATCCTGTATTAGTACAAAAAAAGATTAAGAAACTTTGCTTTAATAGCTACTTTGGAAATGAGGTGTATCCTGTTCCCAACTTAAAAACAAAAGGTGTGCACGTAAACTTCACGTGCAATGTTATATTTTACAGTAAGTCTCTCTTTAAAATGGTAGAACAATTCAGACACTGGAAAGATTAACAAATAATAGCACACTGATACAGTGAACTGCATGTGACCAGTTACAGGGTGTACATCACGTATGCCTGATAGCAACCCAAGACAGTCTGTTCAAGCACTCAAGGAATCTGCATATAATCATGCTTAATAAAAACCACAGAAAACTCCCGTTGCTGTTGGTTCCAAAGGACATTCATTTTTAGAAAACTAAGTTGCGTCTTCATTTTTTCTGTGTTGTTCAAATGTAAACAAATATTAGAAGTGGCAGAAACTGTAACCAAGGGGTTAAACTCTGTCTTGAATACAAAAATTCCAGTTATTCCATTGTTGTCTGCAAACACACACTCAAGAGCAACATTTAATCACGACACCTACTTTCTATATTGTGACTGTAAGATTTAGTAATCAAAATGGCTACCATAATAAAAATGCATTCTGTCATTTTATCACTTAGAGATCCCCTGTATAATGCTCTTATTTAAAGGTCAGCTAATTTTATTATGGAAAGTAACTAATAACCTTTATTAATTCTTAGGCTCACAGTTTTCTAGCACATCAACCAAATAAACAACACACTGAAGGAAGATACAATACAAACCAAGCTGTTGATGTCTCTACTGTATTGGTAAAAATCTGCATTTGCAATAGACAAAAGAGGTCATTAGAAATTTAATAAGTGTTTTTTGCTCTGGAAATTACGAAAGCATGTATAGATAGGGCTTTTTAAAAGCCAGGCTGCTGGTCCTCCCCCATGCTCCAAGATGCCGAGACCACTGAATGAGGTGCTAAGTCCACTAATGTCCAAGCACAACCAATAATCCCCAAAGTTATACAGCACCTTTTTTTTTTGGCATTTCCTAAATTTGCAGGATGTGCACAATATTGGAGAACCTAACTAAGAATTTTGCTTACAAACTTTTCTGCTGTCTTTAATTTAATAAAATGATTGAACAACATGAAAATACCGAAGTTAAAAATAGATGTATTTATATTTTATTCTCATGACATCTCTTGTATGGGAAGCATTATTAACATTGCACACTATCAAATGATGCAAGAATATCCACCGTTTTATTAAGCATTTTTGTTTTACATAAGTAGATCAGAATGCAGCATTATTCATGATCAGCCTTTCCTAGCACACTGCTTTGGGTGAGTTTGTTCCTAAGAAACATTACTATGCTTGAAACCAAAAATAGCTATTTTTAGCTATTTAATAACATGAGGAAAAGACACCGTTTGTATCAGTCGTCTTTAATTTACAAAATAATTCCATAATGCATCCCGCGCGTATATCATGAAAATCCCTGGCACGCAACCTCCGGGCTCGCACACCGTGAGCCGCGCGCCGGCTGCAAGTGGAAGCAAAATGGGTTTTAAAAGATTCCAGCAACAATAGCCTTGTGACTAAATCAGAAACAGAAGCAGAAGTCATGAGCCAAACAGATACCTATCGGTTTCCTTGAGCTTAATCTGATTAAAACATGGCTCTCAAAAATGTTAAATAGAATGCCACGTCAGAGAGCAGGCAAATGATAAAAATAGTTCATGACAGGAAATCATTATTAAACCAGCATTACTAGTGTATCTGTTATGGAAATTTCCCTGTAATTTTTCAAGGTTTCCCCTTATGCTTTTTCTTGACTTGCCTGTTACACTTTTTTTTTTTCCCCTCAATGGCATGTAAGTTTGAGATGTAAAAAGAAAATTATCACTGCAATTTTCCAACTATACTCTGCTCAATACCATCTCAAGTGTGTCATACATCATCTTGTCATTCACTTTAACAAGAAATCACATAATATTCAGAGGCAGAAAATGATCCAAAATGGGCAAGTGCCACTATGGCAAAAACACATTCGTACGGCATCACAGAGGGGGGAAAAAAAATAATTAAAAAAAAAAATCTTAATTTCAAGGACTTCCGTAATGAAAGCATCTTAAAAATATTTAAGTGGGGGGAAAAGTTGCTATGAAAAGCTTCTGGGAATAACAGGAGAGCCATTCTAGAGTCCACCAACTGAAATTAGAACAACAAAACTGTTGGTAATACACTATTGCAGATAAACCTTAATGTTTTAAAAAGCTTACACAAATAAAATAAAATTCAGCACCCTAAAAAAATTTTAAAATAGAGTCACTATTACTATCCTTCCTACTATTACCAGCCATCTCACAACCATCCTCTGGATCATCATGCCTTTAGAGCACTCCATGAAATACAAACCAGACTTGCAGCATCTTGTCCTGCACTTAGCTACCTGATCCAGAAAAAGCTTTTACAAAACCCCAACCAAACAAAAAATAAACACACACCAAAAAAAAAATGCTTTTACAAGTTCTTATCTTACAAGGCTAACTCTAATTAATAAAAAGCTATTTTGGCATGTGGAAGTGACTTCAAAGAAGCTTTAACAGCCACCCCCAAAACCCCTTGGTTTCTTTTTTAAATGTCATTGGTGGAGAAAAAGAAACCATCAATCAAATTAGCTGTCTTTTCATTGAAAATAGGTATTTCACCTCTTGTGATGATTCAGCCTTCCTCGAAGAAGAGCCTGATTTAGTTGACCATTGATGGGCTGGTTTTCCAGGAGCAGAACACCCAACGACCCTCCAGAGCCTCGGCTCATCTTCCCGACGGCCCCTTCGCCCAGCCACCTCCTCGCTGCTGCGCGTGGATACTCAAACACTGGTGGGTTTTTAAAATTTAAGTCAAACTCTGAATTATTTGCCACTGGCGCATCGTAAGACGAACACGTGGGGAAACTAAGAGGTACTTCACAGAGACGTATCTAGACAGAACCGGGGATAGTCTTTAATCAAACTCCGACTGCTGCCCACCTAAAATATAAGGGTGACAATGCATCACAGGAATAATGACAAATTTTAAAAGATGGCAGAGTCCCCATAAGTTTTGCAAGTGTCTTCTAAGACCTTCTTGATTTTTGTCCTGGGTGTTGGCATATTCATCCCGCAACAGCCAAGCTATATCAGACTCAGCATGAAAGGGAACGTGCATCCTATTTACAGCAGTGCTTAAGCCTTATTCCACAAAGACACTTCCAAAAGCACTCACAACTATTCTTCTTAATATCCCTCCCACATTAAGAAATTATTATCTAATACAGGGAGTAATCAGCTCATGGTCTTACTACACTCATCCTCCTTGACAAAGCAGGGAAAAAAATACCCAACTGTGAAGCATTAGAAAGTCAAAGTTCAAAACATCCACATTTATTGAGATCAACGCAAATTTATTTAGATCTCAACGCAACGAGACCGAGTGCTCTCTCTTGATACAGAAATGCCTATCTGCTGGCAAATCCAAAGCCTGTATTTCTGCAGCGGGCCTCTACCAGGACACAGGCAATGTCACAGCCCAAAATGCCACAAAGAAAAGCCGATGAAAGTTAAAGCAGAAATGGTTGTAATGTTAATTTTAACATTTTACCGTGCCAGAACACAGTGAAACACAGAAATGTAAGGGGTGTGGAGAGCCAAGATGAACTAAGCTGGAGTCATCTGCAAACTGGTCTGCAAATGGTACCTGAAAATTACTTCAAAAGCTCTTAAAAAGGAATCAGCTAGCAAGACGAATTCCAAAATCCTGAAGTGTGGACAATTTTGCCTTCCCCCTCTATCCCCTACCCTGGCTGCCCAAGTCTGCAGCAAGGACACAACACGGCTAAATCCAAAAGGTGTGAAGTTAGAGCCAAGGCAGAATGAAGAGAAGTCACTTTTCACCACGAGTATGCCAGCACTCAAGAAGAAATACTGATTTTTCATATCAATTTCTCAATAAACACCAAATATTACCAAAACAAGATACCTCTATCATCTGAAATGCTGTCCTGCTGTCAGAATTAAATCGCTGCCTAATTTGAAAATACCGACATAAAAGCATGGACTAATAGATGATTAATGTATAATAGTATTAATAATAGCAGCAATAATATTAAGAACAGGCCATAAGACAGAGCCAAGCATGCCCTTCCAGGCGAGAACCGAATGGGCAGAGTTGAAGTGTGCACCAACAGCCATCTGGATCGATGCAAATTTGTTCACAGCATGCCTTTTCTCATTTCATGCCCCCTCTCAGATCCGTTTTCTCTGGATTACCCTAGGAAACAAGACACGCAAGGGGAAAATAAGCATTCTTGTGGTTCTTAGGAGCAAAAAGCTGTATGTGTAGAGTTATAGGAGGGCCAGAACACCTCCGATCACTGAAGGCTAAATGAGTCATCCGCTTCAGAAGAATGACCAGTAATTAAACAAGAATCTGTAAAGCTGTTAAGCGCGAGTAGCAATGTCAACCTGTGACACTGAAGGGAGAAGCTTCTCGTGTACTGAAACTATCGGTATATCATACAGTGGAGTTGCTTGCAAAATAACCTCTCACCTAAGGAAATTCTTCTCTTTAGGAAGGCAAACAAAAACAATGTAAAATATTTATTGCCAGAAATTTCATCCCTGTTCCATAAACTGCTTAAGAGACATGACATCATGCTAACTACCTAGACCCGTCTGGTAGATAATAGTCCCAGACTTCAGGCTGAAGACTAAACTGCAGGAGCGTGGAAGGGTGCGAATCTACAGGTCATCGCCGACGCTGTACACAAATCTGACTCGCCAAAGCCAGAGCTGACACTCCAGCAAATATAGAAGGTCTGGCGGTGGCAGAGGCTGACGCCACAAAAACAAGTCTTGCACTATTTTTGTCGTCTTTTCAGCCTCCTTGGACTGGAAGTAGGAAGGCTTGCCTTTAAGTGGACCAGACCTACCTGCTCCATCCTCCAGTCCCTGTATTCACTTGAATACCACAATTTCACGTGGTACAAACTCTACGTATTTCCTGGACATATTCACCGATGCACTAGCAGAATAGTTAGCAAGCCCCATGCGCTGATGGGACATTACTGTCCGGTTTTTATCAGTGAGCATTGCAAGCCGCATCTCCCTTTCCTCCATGGTTTCTTCTTCCACATTGCTAGACCTGAGCTATATGATCTTAAGCCTTTAGTGCTTTACTGAAGTCCTTTTATACAGCTCACTTCTAAATCTTACTTATCTAGAAGAATTTGTCCAGTTTTCCTTTTCCAGCCCCTTACATCATTAAGTGTCAAGCGCTTGCCAATCTAATATTCACAAATCAGGCTTCAAAGATGCAATTCTGAATCGTCTTGACTCAGGTTGGGACGAGAAGGTGCAGGGACCCCCAAAAGCATCGCTCCCCGCTTCTGAAGGAAGGAGCAGATGGGCGACTTCCAGATGGTCACCAACCTCGTCTCACCAATTCCAACATCTGTATCTTGAATTTCATCTCAGAGGATAGTCCCGAGACAGACTGCAGGTCACTGCCCACGGCTACAGGGCTTAGCCACAAGCCAAAGCATTTTGCAAAATGCAGAATGACAAGCCTGAAAAAAGGTTAAGACTAATTAAAGTTCGTAGCAGGGCATAGCTGAAAAACTGTTCAAAAGTAGACGTTAAGGAGAAATCCATATGTATTTTAAGTGCATCTCAAATCAGCCTTTCTCTCCCCAGCCACAAACATCCCGTGTTTTCCACATGGCACCTTGCAAACCAAGGAATACCTCAGCACTGGTCATTTGTACCTAACAGGAATTAAGATGCAAACCATGACAACCCAACCAACCCCAAATGGTTTTTTTTTTTTTTGCTTCCAGGTCACCCCACAGCTGAGGATGGGCTTATTTTTCAGCTTCCAGACAAAAAGTCCGTAATAGCACTGGAAGAGCACTCACAAATGGGTTTGATCCAGCTTTAAACACAATAAACTTCCCAAGGCTCAGTGAAACAGTGGTCAATGAATTTTAGCTTGAAGTAACCAGAGTAATTTGTGAGATTTGGGTACCGTCTAAGCCTAATTTTAATGCAGCCACAAACGATATTGTTTCTTCATATGAACTTAATCCAACTTCTCTTTGGGGTAGTTAAACTTTAAATCTACCAACAGGAAGGTAGCAAGACAATGCTGACTGCCACAATAAGAAGCCGGTATGAATTAATGATTTCACCAGTTTCATAGCATATATTCTTCTACAGTTTATTTAATAAATGCAAAAATTAAAATGTAACTGCTTTCTTATTCTGAGTGCATAATCTTCTCAAAGCGACTATTTCCAGACATTTAAAAGAAAAGTGTATTTTACAATAGGAAAAGTGAGTATGCCGCATTTCAAAATCCATTAAAATATAAAATTCTGGTTACAGGCGCAACAATCTGCCTAATTAGTTTTTCCTAATTAGCAGGATGCTCTAACCTCTTTAATAAGACTTCTGTGGACAGAATGTTCCATATTGGTTATCCATCTGAGGAAAAAACTAAACAAATACTTCTGAAGTACAGCTAATAGAACAAGCGTGGTTGGGCTTCGTGGTCAGAAGGCTGCTCTGGCGTGTAATACTGGCAATCTGCAAAAACACAGAATATTCTACCTTAAATATACCACCACACTACAAACCCCTCCATATTTTAAAGGCAAAATTAAAGATATTACACACAAGGGTTAATGAAGTTACAGTTTTAAATTCCACAGCATGTGCTGGGAGGCACACAAAAAAAACACAACCAAAAAAAAACCCCCAAAACCAAACCAAAACTAAAATAACATATGTATGGACCAAAATACACTGTGGAAAAGTGAGCTAAAGAGATAATGGGAAGGCAAATACCACAGTGATGCTGTAACAACCCAGAGCGTGGCTGCGTAGCCGTTTTCCTCCACTGCGAAGCATTTGCTTCGCATGCACAGCTTTTGTACCCTCCTCTTCGTGATTCAAAGTCTTAGTATGCACCTAGCAATTAATAGGTAACAATATTATCTCCGAATCCCATCTTATCCAATAAAAAACATTCTCATTATTACTATATATCAACCGTGTAATTCAAAGGCTACCAGTTAAGAGAAATGCAGAGCCCCGGCAACATCTGTGGTCAGAGGCAGATGCTCGAGATAAAGAAAATTCAGGCCCCTGTTTTATTAGGGGTTTGCAGAGCAGCTGCCGAGCTTCATCTCAACAGCTGAAATATTCTTTATACTGCTTAAAAATGCAGGAAGCACACAAGTATCTCAGACTCCCTCCCTGCCACCAATTCATTCACCCCACTTGTTCCACCCATGCTCTGAACAAACACATTGGTCTCATCACCCACCAACGGATCTCTTGAAGGCACAGGAAAACTATTATATCCTTCACTTTTTTCCAATCAGTATCTAAGAAAACTTAAAGAGCCATGTGCAAAATATAATCTAAGAACAGTCCCTTGAAAAATGCCTGCTAATGACAGGAGGTACAGAGACAGCATAAATATTGTTTTCAAACATGCCTGAACCCCAGATACCCCATGCAATCCACAATGTCAATGACCTTCCATACAACTGTTAACATTGGAAATTAGTATTTTAGATGCTTACTTCTTAAATACTGAATGTAGACTCTACTCATTGTAACATAGCATGGCACACTAAAACCTAGATTTTTTTTCTGTATTGATATGCAAAAGCATATACAAGTGTTTTTCAGTCTATTTATACCAGAATGAGTATTAATTCAATGCAAGACCACTCTCTAGGTTCTCTGCTCCATGTTAAAGAAAAGAAGGAAGAAAACATAGGTTTTAGCATTTCTAACTTATGATGCAATTCTGAATAATTACATTAGACTCTAGTTTTCCAGTCTTTTCTGGAAACTATTCTTTTCTGAAACTCCTCCCTACCACCTTTGCCTAGAGAGCTTCCATCTTCTTGGCAAGACCTGACATCTGTCTTTAAAGCACTTCAGACCTGAATGCTTCAACAGCCACAGAAACCACTGAAGACAGATTCCAAACTAGCTTGAGGTCACAAGATCCTCTGCAAGGCTGGCAGTAAACCTCACAAGAGTAAGCACTACTGCAAACAAGACTTCACCTGTACAGCCTTGAGTAGATGGTAATGAAAAAGTCTAGAGTAGCTAGCTATGAGGATTCTGTTATCAAGTCCTCTTCCATATAGGTCTCTGGACTGATATCTCGAAGACATCATCTAAAGCGACCAGTAAACACAACGGTCAGTTGACCTGGGACAACTGCACTTCTCTCCCAGTCAGGGTCCTGAAGTTTTGTGAAAGTAATGGAGAGAAAAAAAGGCAAAACCAGCAGGGTCAGCAGGCATGACTTGTACGATACAAGGGCAGGTATGAAGTCACTGTTTGCTCCTGGGGTAACTGAGAGTCAGAAATGCCAAGAGATGCATAACACCTGATGGCAATGCTGGGCTAACTCAAGTTACTCCCCCCAAGCACCTACTCAACTTCTTTTTCCTCCCACTTTGCTACCACACAACTAAGACTTGCAGATGTAACAGTAACTCTTGAACCAACTTTACTCTAGGATAAGGATAGCATAAAGAAATAATTTAAGGGCTAACTCAAAAAAAGAACAAGGAAAAGGTCAGTCTACTGCTGAAGACCAAAAAGCTTCAAAAACTTGCCAAATATGACAAAATAGGCTGTTCATAGAGAATCCCTGCAATCTATCCAATCAAAACCTTCACCCTTCTCCATCCACCTATTAACATCCAACACGAGCCTCAGCCTGTGTCAAGATGAACTGGACATCCTTGAAGGAAAACAGGTCTAAAGCACACATTCCTTTTTTTGTCAATGGATAGAAGGCAGACAGAAGCTATGTCTGGCACTGTAAACAGTATGATGTAGAGTACGTCAGTACTTCCTTCAGAAATAACATCTAATTTTGGCTCATCTACAATTTATTACAGTATAGCTATAGCAAGAGAAATGCTCCTTCTAAGTTAATTTAGGAATCATTTCACTCTTAAAAAAAAAATCTAAATCCTTTGTTACAACTTCCCCCAAAATTCATCTCCTCTTCTTGCATAGTTTTATAGTGTCTTTAGCACTACTTCTCCAAATTCATTTGGCATCTAAAACTTTTTAACTGTTGTTTTTAATAAAATTGATTACCAGGAAATTTCTGCATATGCACAGTTTAAAATAATTCCACTCCTCAGGGTTTAAACACAGAGATGTCGCTATGCATGATAACTGTTCCATGTTTAGTGAGTTACAACTATTCTGTCATGAGCAGGAAATGCATTTTGCTCACAAAAGCCAAAGGCACTGTCAAACCTGCAGCAATCTGCAGAACAGTAGGAAAAAAATGCCTGCAAACTAACTGCTACTAGATAATGGTCCCATTTATCATTCTTAAATTCCATCTTTAATTAAAAATGGGATATTCTCTTACATAAATAAAAAAATGCAGATGTTCTCAAATTACTCCTTTTCAATTTAATTCTTCTGTATATAATATACACAGTATTATATGCACTCAAAAATTTCATGTTATTACATAATACTTAATTCCAAGATGATTTTTCCATATTCCAAATCGACAAACATCTCCATTATATGTAAAATATGTTATGTCAAAAAAATCACCACTCTTCAAGAAAACACAAGTTAACAAAACTCATAGCAGGAATACTACAAAAGTGCGACAAAAATTAAAGCTGAAATAAATTTTCTATTCTTTTACTTATAATAATTTACATCTTTTTTTAAAACCATTTGATAAATCATTTGTTTAAACAATTTAAGTAGTTACATCAGGTAAAATTGGTGTGACAGAAACATTAGGCCTGCTCTAGACACATCTTTCCTCATACTAATTATTCAAAACAATACTGTTAACAGATATAAATTCAAGTAATTCTTCTGCAAAAAGAAAATCACATATTTGCTTTTGATGTTGTGTCCACTGCTGTTTCCTTCTTTCTTCCTTCAAGTTGCTATTAAAAATATAAGCTCCAGCATGCAACAAGTAAAATGGAAATTAAGAGAGCTAAAACAAAAAATGATGAACAAGCAGGCAAGGTTATAAACATAAACAATAAAAAAAAGTGCTCTGAAATGGAAAGCATTCTTTAAAATGATTGTGTCCACTGGACCATCAGAGTATATGTGCAGGAGGAAGGGAGGAAAAGACAGGGACAAAGGACAAAGG
Source organism: Buteo buteo (assembly GCF_964188355.1). Taxonomy (NCBI): domain Eukaryota; kingdom Metazoa; phylum Chordata; class Aves; order Accipitriformes; family Accipitridae; genus Buteo; species Buteo buteo. The sequence goes on from NC_134175.1 coordinate 49,917,025, forward strand.
CAAGGAAGGGAAAATACTGTCCAAGGAAATAAAGAGATTGCAAAAATCTTCATTATGGAATGACGAACAAAAAAAAACCTTTCGGTTGCTTTGTATTTGTCAAAGATACTCAAATGACTAGACAAAATTTACATAGATTTTCAATATTTTTTTTGAAGGGAGGGTAAATGAATCATCATAATGATTCAAAGCATACCAATACCAGGTATCATTTCCAAGATACTTGGGCTGAGTAGTATAAGAGGGAAGAGGAGAAGGAAATAAATTGATCAAACTGTGATTTGGGGGAGTCAGAAGTCCATCTTAAATTAAACACATTCCATCGCACCGTAATTTGGCATATAGGTTGTAATTGGACTACAGCCTAGGTATATATTGCATGTTTAGGGAAAAATCGACATCATAATCCACAAAATCAAGTATTTTATGCCCCAATTTAGATTAGCATTTCAGTCTGATACAGAAGAGCATTTATGAAGCAACCATCCATCTCACAACCGTCCTCACGTAGCGTGCCTCAGCTCTCACCAGAGTGGTCTCCAAGATTATGAACTAGATCCCTTCAGATGAAACTACACCAGGAGGTGACGCTCCCAGAGAGGATTTAACGGACTCCAGTCTTGTCTTGTGGACATTCAGTCCTTAAGAACCAGGCTACGCTTAGTCTGAAGTAAAACCCCCTGAAATAACGCTCTCCGTGGACGTTGGACCACGAGCACCACTTCACCACCTCTCCACAACCCTATCCAGTTGTGTTACCTGTTAACAGGTATCACCTGCCTATGCAATCACATGCACATTATAAATCTGTAGACAGTTGCAATCCCAGAGGAATCAAGGAGATAAAACCAGAAAATACCTGAGGGCACATTTGCTAGAGTGACCGTGGCCCTGGTCGGTACCTTCAAAATCCACGGTGAAACTCATGGACGCCCACAGCAGATGCCAACAGCCCACAGCGGGTGTGAAAAAGCAGCTGGAGAAATATTGCTTGAACTTTCAGACTGTACCACCCAAGCTCGTCAGAAGAAGCCCCTACCAATTGGTCATGGCAGTTGCAGTCAACGGAGACAAGGTGAGCAGTTATGGCACGAGTGGGAGCAAAACCAGCTGAGCAGGGTCCTGAGCTCTCAGGTACCAAATTCTTGGTCTGTTGTAGACTGGCAGCTGAGATGTCCCCAGCTACCTGAACCAAGACTTTCAAACGTCAAAGTATTTGGGTCAGGTTAACACTTGGAAAAAAAAAAAAATAATAAATAAAAAATTAAGTGTTAAGGTAGTTCTTCTCCCAAAACTGTTTTGCTAGAAACAGTTTGCATAACAAAATTTCTTCTCATTATGTATCAATTCACAAAATCCAGCCAAGCTGTGTGTAGTTAAGGAAGTTAGTTATGACACGGGAATACAAAGCTATAAATCCAAATCATGTGCAAACCAAGTATCTGACAAAATTTGTACTATTTACTTCTTCAGTGGAAAAAAAAAATAAAAATATTTGAGATTAGGAAAAAAGTAGCACAGAAAAAAAAATAAAGAAAAATCAAGATTTTTTTTTTTCTTCTTTATTACATGCATACCAAAAAGCTTTGTTTCTTTCCCTTTGGAAGATCAAATGAGTGTTGTGGACTAGAATGACAATGAATTGTAAAAAGTATCATATTCTTTATAAAATAGCACTGTGTATGTTATTTGAAAATAGAAATGTAATGTAATCCATAACTAATCTAGAAATAAAATATATACACAGCAACCATTTAAAAGGACAGATAAAATACTCATTAAAATCCTAAGTGTAGAAATACTGAATCATAATGCACAATTTCATTACGTTTTACTGCCAGAAATGTAAATATCAATTCTCCAGGTGATTCATAAAATTCATTTTAGAAAGAAAAATAAGGATTTCACCCGGCTTTGAGAATATAAAGGAAAACACATGCTAGGGTTTGAAAAACCAGACTGTTCTTTCCTTGTCTCATCAGAATATTTTTCTGGAATTTCAGCAAATCTTTTACACATCAAACGGACAACTGCCATTTCACATTAGTACTTTCTACAGATCACCCAGCAGTCCCAACCAGCGTTGTTCCCGGTCCTGCACTTCTCCTTGCATCGTGTTCATCATTCCCATCTTATTTCTGCCAAATTTGAGATCATATATATATACTTCCACTGGCTTCAAAGGAAGGAGCCTGCATTTAAATTAATTGAAAACCTCTTTTAACTATCCAAATCATGAAATTGCCTAATAACAGGACTGTATTTAAAAAAAAAAGCATGTTGGACAAATTAAACAACTAAAGTTTTTGGAGGGAAGAGTGCATGTGGGGTTTTCCACACAAAAACGTAAAGAAAACCTGTCACTTTTAAAATGAATAGCTACCATCTGCCAGCATTTTATCTGAGGCAAAGTTGATTAATGCAAAGTGAATGTTTAAGATCACATTGCTGTCTGCCTGAATAAATTTCAGGTAGTTTACTCAGAAAATTATTTGTCCTGTCTCTTAAAATAATTTTTTTGTTGTTGTTACTGGATTCTTCCCCCCTGAGTTTTTATGCAGCCAGACCTAAGAATAAAAAAAAAAAAAAAAATTTGCTCTCAAATCGCCGTACTGTACAAGGACTTTGTGCACCAGAACATTGTTTCTGGCCCCTCTGCGCCGCGGCAGCAAGGTAATTAATCTGCCCGACAAAGGAGATCCCACCTCCTTCAGCGGCTTCATGAAAACTTTCAGGCAGCCTCTCTCCGTCCTACTGCAAAGTGAATTTTAGCAGTCTAATTGCGAGCAGAGAAACCACAGCAGTGCTGTTATCCTCAATAGGAAATGATTTTGCCCTTAGACCTTACTTCATTTTTTACTGGATTACCTAGTTCTTACTGGATTACTTGATTTTCTACCTTTATTTACAGTATCTTCCAGATTAAAAAAAAAATATAAATTCATTATAGAATTTAAACATTTTGTTAACTCTATCAAAGCACTGCTTTATATTAGTGTTCTGATAAAAATCATTCTCAAATATATTCGATTATATGCTTTTCTTTAAAAGTTTGTTTCCTTCAAACAGTAACATTTTCAGAAGACGTTTTCAGCACAGATTTGGGGCAATATTAACCTAAATCACACAAAACCCAGCTTTATGCATACGTTCCCACGTTATGTACTTCCAGCATCAGATGGCCCCCAAGTTTTTCCCTCCTCGGTGGGAATTTCACACCCGTTATTCAGGCTGGGACACCCTCTATTATCCGGGGCTACAGAAGTGGAGGGCATCATCTGTGATAAGTGGTGGAGCTTCATGCTGTTCCATATGGACGTATATTCTCTTTGCTTACACTTTAAGCTGGCTGGACACCAGCCAGCTCTGGTCAGAAGTCACAAAGTTGTTTAAGTCAGTACATGGTGCCTGTGTCTCGTATCTCGGTGGGGTTTATTGGTTTAGGCTCGACACGGCGCTAGGACGGCCATCTGGCCCCCGGTGCGAATCCAGCTCCCGACCGGCTAGTTCAAAGCGTGGGAAGGACGAACGCGTACGCGTTTGCACGAGCCCATGTGAACGAACCTTGGTGAACGCAACTGATTTGTTTAAAAAAAAAAAAAACAAACACGCAAGCAAGTTTAGCATTAATGAAATTAAAGAAGTAATGACCCTTTACTCAGCTAGGGAGCATGAAAGGGGAGCACGGGACGAAGCAGCGTGTCCTGGACCCTCCTTTGGACATCTCTACAGCAAGGTAAGAACGTCATTATTTGTATCCGTCAGTGAGGCTATAGAAATGAGTAAGTTACGCCCACATGTTGTTTTTAATCAAAGATGAGATCTGAAACTCGTCTTCAGAGAGTGATGGCTATTATGTTTAGTTACCTTATTTCTTCATCCCTTTGTATCAACTGATTAAAGTACAAAGCACAACTCACCAGCCTATTCTCTAGGAGCACGGTCCACTGCATCTGACCTAAAACTGCATAAAGCTGCAGTTAAAATGCACAAACACTTCTTAACTTTACACGGAACAACAAAGAAATGGCATGAAACTAAGAAAAGCTCTGGGCAGAAAATTATTCAGCAATTCCAAGAAGGTGAGCCACATCCCATCTTCAAATGTAATAAAGTTGAGCAATAAGACCCAAATACACGTTCTTAGAAGTCGATACCATAAATGAGATTCAAGGTTTATTCACCTATATACAGAAGCAAACAGCACAAAATATGCTCCCCCCCCAAAACAGTATCAGGTAAACTTTTTTTTTTAAATTGCAGGTACGTGGTCATCTTTTCTTTAACTAACGTACTACTCACACATACAATTTATTTATTTCCTACCTGAGTGTTATTAGGGCCAAATGCTGGGAAGGCCTCTAATGCAGGGAAAATAATTCCACTTCCTACAAAGATTATATAAAGCTGCACTTCCAGCATTTGACATAACAATGTAAAAAGACAGAAATGTTCCCAGCACAAATGGGCATCTATGTATTCAGCTTTAATGAAATGGCTGAAATTTGCCCTGCCTTGCTTCAGTTCACATCTTCGAACATCTTCCCCAGGACATATTACTTGCAGATATTTTTTTGAAAAGAAAATATCTAGAAAACATTAAGTACTCTACCTTTCCAATGCTCACACATGCAAGCTGTGTTATGTTTTCAGTGAGACTGAACTACTCACTGAAATAAAAATTTACAGGAACACTGTTTTTAAGAAGACATTCAGGCAACACCAGTCCATCAGTTAGCAAAGAATTCACTCTATAATAACGCATTTTCTCCTTATAGAACCGAATGAAAGCATCAGATCTGAAACAATTTTAAATCTAGTAGTCTTCACAGGTTATTTAAAAAAAAACCAACAAAACCCACATCTACATTATATACTGTTGGAATATACTAGACTTTGCTGAACACCATACCTCCCAGTCTTGTTTGTTTTGTGCTTTTTTTTTTTTTTTCCCAGAGCTCTATTAATTGAAAACAATGATTTGTTTTCTCTTTTGTAAAATGTAAAAAGCATAGAGTTTGTCTTTAAAATATAGTTGTCAAATATCAAGGGGTATATATATGCTAACATTTACCCTAGGGGTATTTCAGGGCTAGAGTCCGTTACAAATAAAATCTTTATTCATATGAACAGCTACCTGGGGGGCAATACTGAATGTTACACATAATATTTTTATATAGATATATATTTAAAATAATCTAGCAGTGCTATTAAAACAAACTGGAAGCTACACTGCATTTAGTGTCCCTGTTTTACAGATCTAAGTCTTATACTACTAACTTTTTTGGTTTTGACTTTCTGTAGAGGATAGTCCCTAAAATATAAAATGCTTTCGTCGAGTGTGTCATATCAACTGGTTTATTATTTGAAATGTAAAAGATTGTTCATGGTAATATAGAATCGAATTACAGAAAAAAAGAAAAGCAACCCTTTTTTTTTCTTCCATTAAATCGTGCAACAGTATTTTCGAATTTGAGAGCTTTCCTTGAATTAAGGAGAAAAAAAAGACTAAAAAAATTCTTTTTTGTTACATGCTTTCTAGAATTACTGAAGAGTCACTGTGTGCTATGGAAAACAACCTTAGACAAGATCAGACACCTACATTTATCAAAGAGTTTAAGCTGTCTGAAGCAAGTTGGGAGACAAAGCAGACAACGCAGCAGCTCTGCAGACTGCCAGCAGTGTGAGGAGGTCACATCTCTCTGCTGGACCTTCCTAATTTACGGAATGAAGATGATAATATTCCATCAACTGCTAACAAAACTCTGTAATTGTTGAAAAGCTCGTCTAGAGAAAGCAGACAGTAATTCTGCCCTTTTTCAGTACATTTCAAATGCTGTGATTTGGAAATTGCCACAAGGATGAAACTCCTCTTACTAATGCAACATCCAAACAGACACCTTCTTTCCAATTAAGGAAAAATCATGTAAGCCTCTGTATAGCAATTAAGAAAGCTCTTAAAAACGCTCAGTTCTATGGCTGCTGTACATCAATATATTAGACCATTTCAAGTGGAGTGGCCAAGTAAGCCACCTTTAAAAACTCTCCTTATGGCCTTCCAAGTTGGAGGGACTCGCTGTGTGCCTCATCTTCCCCATTCATCAAGGCCTCTGCGCTCCTTTAAGGAGATGAATGAAGACATGAGCTGGTTTAACGACACACTGCACAATGAAGCCATGAAAACAGAAAAGCAACATTTTTTCTAGAGAAACACAGCACAGCCTTTGCATCAGGGAACTAACATAAATCTATGCAGTGTTGCAGATAAAACACTACGTGTCCGATACCTTCCAAAATAGCTACATGTGTTCCCCTTGAAGGGTGAGGGCATCTTCTCCCTGTGACAATTTTGGGTAGATCTCTTCGTTTTTGCACGGCAACATCATTTTATTGCACACCAAGGTATCAGCCGCACGGTTCACAAAAGTAATGTTAGATGCACCGCTTGTTACCAATTCAGCTTTAATTCTTGCTCAAGGGAGTACATGTCTGTCCTCCAATAAAAGTATTTGCAAGTTCATCACAAACCCTTTAGTCACTGCAGAGTATCTGAATTTAACATCTATGATTCTGCACCATATATTCTGCTTCAAAAGCACTTTCTAGACTGTTCCTTAACTCACTGAGCATCACTTGAAAACTAACAAACCTGCTTCCTTCCCATAATCAGCTTGTATGTATAGAAGTATAGATCTTTGAAAATGTACACATACTGCTGCTATATAGATGTATAGCAGTATCAGATTTATTTGCATCAGTATTTTTTCTCACACATAACAGCATCTTAAAATACAGTTTGAAAAGAAAAATTTAGTAATGCAGATCTGTCACCAAAAGTGTTTGCACTCGAAATATTTGTGACCTTTCTGTATTATTAAATGCACAAATAGAAACAAGGTATTTATGAAGTGTCACATTTATGAAAATCACTCGTAAAAGAAAATTTTTATTCCACAAATAATGTCAATATTATAAATAATGCAAATTTGGTATTTCCCATGACCTCAGAAGAAGGTTGAAATATGTAAATATGTAATTCAAAGCACACACTCCTGCCAGTTTGCAGTGAGAATTTTGTCTTAAACTGCTACCTGGGAAGCAGATCTTTAGTGGTTACTAGCAAGCTAGAAATAGAAGAATCAATGTTAATTTTAATCAATGCTTTTTCTAATAGGAGAGAGTAGTCAGCCTCATTAGGTTGTAGTCTGGTGCACTTATACTTTCAATTTAATAAAATACTTGAAACATTCAATTACAAAACAAACATTAAAAATGTGCAAGTAAAGTAGAAGGTACCTCTATCAGTTTTCCTCTCAGCAGTCACATCAGCCCTTGTTCCTAAAATTTGATCCTGCCTGCCAGGATAAGGTACATACTCTTTTTTAAACATTGCACCTTTGTCAGCTTTGACTATTTGATTCTGTCTGATCAAACCCTAACAGCAACAGCAAAGAAAAAGCTTTCCTAAGTTGCTCGATTGGTTATATCAGATTTATTTGCTGTCAGTAAAGGTTATATTTGCACATAAGTCTATGACAGATTGCAAGTTTATTAACTTCAAGTGAGTTTTCAAGCTGCTGGCTTGAGGGGGGTGTTATTGGGTTGCTGGTTTTTTGGGGGGCTTGGGGGGGGGAAGTGTCGTCATTCCCTCCCCCTTCCCCCAAGATGCAGGTTACTTGACAAATTAGAGTTAAGTTATCTTAGGTCAATGTAACTGTAAGTTAAACTAATGAAGTGTATGTCTATGAGTGATGTCTGATTAGTTTAATACAGTTAGTGCTGGACAGCTTGGGCTGCTGACCTTGAAGGAACACAGATAACATTGCGATGCGTTGGAGGATGCGGTTGCGATACAAGACAAATTTACATAACAGTTTGTCATATACACTCCTCCAAAACAAAATCGTTGCAAAAGGAAAGCTATAGGAAACCAACGCTAAATGCCTCGCACAAGACAAACCAGGGAAAATTAATTATAACATTTGGCTTGGGATGGTAGCTTATTTTAAATGCAAGCCAGAAGCAGGCACAGAAAAGGTGCGGACATTTATATCGTATGCATCCCAAAACGGATTAGACATGTTTGGGGCAACACTGTTCAAATACAGCCTTCTATAGCACACGATCTATTCTTGAAAAATCATATTGCTTCCCCAGTCGACGATGTCTACTTGCTCCTGGTAACAAATAGCAGACCCAGTTCTGAACTGTAACTAGTTAGCACATCATTTAGGTGTGCTCAGAGTCCCACCGAAGTTTGTTCTGTTGCTGAAAAGCAGCTGCTTGTGCTCAGACATCCCCGTGCACGAACAGGCTCTCTCCACAAAGGTGCAAAGTCAACTGAGTGCTCATTTACTACCCACGCCGTGATGCTCTGCTGCACGCTCCGAGCGGAGCACGTACAGCACCACGCGATATGTCCCTGCTCGAGACAATCATCTTACCACATCTCAACTGATCAGGTAAGCCAAGCAAAATTGCTCGTTTTAAAGACAGCTTGGTTCTGGAGTGACTGATTCTCACTACATGATAGCTATCTGTTGACCTAAATAGTCTGCTTTTATCAGCCCAGGTTCTAGCTGATAGAAATTTGCCACTTACATAAATGCATAATTGACATCCACAGTTGCTGGCACATTACAGAACCGGACCGTCATTAAGATAAAACTGCTCCCTTAATCCTCCAGGTCAGCTGAGTAGTACACTGATAAATCAGACTTGCTAATAGATACATCGTGATACTGCAAGTGAGGAAGCTTGCAGCATTCACATCTGTGCCATCTTTCAACCTGATCTGTGAAGCACAGTTTAAACCTTTCAGTATTACTGAATTCACTTGATAATTATTTTAAAATAAGATGTACATATACACGTATACACAAACAGGTATCTGTATATTTGCACTCTTATAGACTCTCAAGGACTACCAATGCAAGACAAAACAGTCTAGGAAACTCTAAAACATGGCAGTAATTTCCCAATTAAACCCCAAGAAGTCAATGCAAGAAGAACAGCTTGTATTGTCCACTGCAAATCTCCATTTGCTTATGCATACATGCTTGCATGCACATAACCGAAGACTCAGCTCAAGAGACCTGGTTGAAGGCCTCCCTGTAATGTAAGTTTAGAAATTATTCAATCCCTGGGTTACCTGTAATTAGCACTTGTTGGCACTGTTTGCATGAAATAAAGAGCGGCAGTCCGTGCTTTCCAATGCCACTTCTTGGCAGGAAGCGTACAGAGGACACAGTCGTCTTGTAGCTCTTCCTGGAGAAGATCCATCAGCTGTTTGTGGGAACCACCATAAAAGGCTTCAATGAGAAGAACACTCATTTTCCAAATACTTCAGAACTGTATGGATTCTGAAAATGACAAGGGAGAAATATTTTACTTTAGAAATACTTTTTTTTATTTAAGAAAACTGTATTGGAAAAAGCGCAAACATATTGCAAGGCATTACAGTGTCGTAATTTTTCCCGTGAAATTAATCCTTCATATTATATTAATGAGTTTACTTCAGAAAAAACTACTTAGCAATTATGATGACAAAATTATCACACCTATTAGTTTCAACCATTAAAAGATACTGTTTGTAATTTTTAAATGAATCAAAGCGTGCAGGACTTAAAAAACGTATTTTGAATTTATTGTTTTGTTTTCAATCAGATATTTAAAAGCAGCTTTACTTTACACATTCACTCTTAAATATATACAATTCTTCCATAGCTTAGGAAATAGTTTATTCATTTTTACATAGGTTTGCCCCCTTTTCCTAGATAAAACTAAAGAACAACTCAAACCCACTTCAGCCCCTATAGTTGCTAATAAGGGTGATTTGGGTGACTTAAAGCCAGAGAGCAGCCCGGGGAGATGCAGTCCGAGCATCCCCTCGGGACTCTCTCCTGCATCACTGGGAGCTGGGATCACCACCCGAGCAACATGCTCAGACCCTACAAGAGATGTAAACCACGTTGAGGGTTTTGGGTTGGGTTTTTTGGGTTTTTGTGGGTTTTTTGGGTTTGTTTTGTTTTTTTTTTTTTTGAGTACTCCAAAATGGCTGGAAGAGAACCTTATCGCAGGTTTAAGGAAGCTCTCAGATGAGAAGCCCCAGAGCTGCTCACAAACAGGATGCAAAACGTGCTGCCCAAAGTGAAGGGAAAGATGAAAACCTTGTGACTATTGCTCATCTCTTTCATGAGTCACAGACTTGGGGTACTGAAAAGCTGCTTTTCAGATGCTTCAAGCAAAACCATCACATACAAAAGTTGAAAACAAAACCCTGAAAGGTATTCACCATCCATGACTGCCTCCCTCACTGCTTCCTTCTCAACATACCCTAACAAGGGAGAACTGACTCTCTTTAAACTTATTTGCTCAGGCTTTGTGTTTGATGCTGTATATTGCAAGACCGTACATCCATTTCCTGACCTGTAATTGCTAGTGGTTTCAGACTGTAATCCTTATCTTCTCAAAGCCTCTGGTGACAAGAAGTGAGAATTCAACAGAGAACTACGCACTCTCCAGAAAATCTCAATCATCATCAACCTTGAAGTTTAGTTAGATTCAAGTTCGGGTTAAAAAAAAAAATCAGTATTCTGTAATCAGAAGGTAAAAAACAAACAAACAAAAAAAGCCTTACAAGTGCATTGTAGCTATCGAAAGATCAACTGGCCAGCAACAAAAATCCAAACACTGAAAAAATTTAATTGGGAGACAAAATATAAGAAGCCTCTAGATAGCTTTGAGCCGTTGGCCCATCATGGTGTAAGCTGAAACAGCAGTGTAGATCTGGTGGGTCATCACAGATCTATCAGCAAGTGAAAAAGTATTCCATGCTCTGGATTTCTTGCCATAATCCAGCCTGGATTCAGGTTATAATTTGCTCTATTATTCACTTCCCTGTTCTGTTTCAAATAATATTTTTTTTTGACAAATATGTTCCTTTCAAAAGAAAAAGGATAGCCTTCTGGAAGCAGAGACTTCACTCCATTTTGAAGCTTGCTTCTTTTCAGGTAGCAAAGCAGATTCTGATTTCTTTTCCACTGACCTAATTTCAAAAATCACACTTTTGAGATCACTGACGTTTTCTGAATTTACAATGATGTAACCAAAATCATACTCTCTACTCCAAAGCCCTTTTGGAGCCTGCAGGGTAATAACTGCTATAAAAACACAAGCTGTGTTTTAGAATATGCACTATTCACCTAAAGAACAATTTGTAATTAATCATGCTACGCTTGTCATCAAATGTCACCAAAAATTTAACTCAAAGGACTAGAGGGAAGTGTTTTGCAAATTCAGCCCCTAAAAAAAACGGGTACGTGAAAAGTTAGTAAATGCCACCGAGTCAGTCACTCAGGGAGAATGCGTTGCAGTTAATTTACAAATCATTAGCGGTATCAGTAATAAAGTAATCCGTTCATAAAATATCTGATCAAATTGCACTTCATCAGACTAGTTCTGAAACTGGTTTTTATCACTCGGTTTAGCTGAATCGACAACGTGCTCTTTGGTTTTATTTTGCAACAGTTCTCACTGTACGTCGTCCCTTATGGGGACAGAGAATGACTGTACATGCTGACGGTAAGACACTTTTTCAGTTCTCAGGTTTCCTTCTTGCTTAGAGATCCTGACATTTAGGTTATTCTGCATTTATCCTACCTTTACATCTATTAATAAAAACGCGTTATGCAAATATTACACAAATATTGCCATACAATAAACTCCCTTTGGCTATTTACATCAGGAAACTGCGCTGAAATTGTGGATGCATCATGGAGTGGGTGTTAGATGGCTCTCGCTATGTAATTCTTCATAACACTCATAGACCCCATGGCAGCAGCACGCGAGGGTGAAAATCAGCGATGACACATTTTTCAGAGACGATCTGAAGCTCAAAGGCTTTCTTACATGACTCTCGCTCCCCCAAAAAATGTAGGTACTGCTCACTAAAATCCTCACTAGCATTTGTAGGACTCCAGTGTCGTATGATCTGTATACATTACTAGCAATACACATCACATTCAATTTAGAAAAAATGTTATATAAGGAGCAGTATATGGCATGCTTTGTTCCTTTTTTTTTACAAGATGCTACCAAAATATGAAACTACTGAAGAATAATGGCAATACGATATATGGTCACGTCGACTTCAGGGGTTGATTAAGCCGGAGCAATGAAAAGTCTTCTGTTTTAAAAAGATACACTGATAATGCAAAGGAAATTATATATACACACTAATAATTTCTTGTATTCAAAAGGCACAGAGGAGGTAGGACACAGCCATTTACCTCATATTTCACCCACATGACTTCCAGTTTTGTTCACATACAAAAATAACATCTATTATTTTTGCTTTATTTCCCTTGACCTAGCCAAGTTAAGGTAAATATGTACCATATACTCCTCGGAGGTCTCGAAAAGACACAGCTGATAAACGGCCTGAGAACATTCACCCTATCTGATGGAATGCAATCCTCAATTAAATATAAATCACGCCAGGTATTCTTTTCCCCATTTCAAAGAAAACAACAAATACTAGAAAAACAGAACTGTTTCCCCTTTCTCATTACAGTGCTTCCTCTCTGGAGCCAGCAATCCTGCGTGTTCCTCCAACAGCTCAACCCCATCCGCGGGGCTGCAGCACCCTTTGCTTTGAAAATCTGTTACTCTGCCTACATCGTATGTAGCAGCACCTTCTTCAGGATATACTTCACTACGAAATTATCTGGAAGAAGAAAATCCTTTCAAGTGCTAACAGTGTCAAGAGTGACCTAACACAGAGGTATACTGAAGCACTGAGAAATTTAGGTAGGTAATTAGGTGCTGTCTCAAAGCCAGCATCTCACAGTGACATTCATCCAGGAGTTTTGTCATTTGCTTCAGCCCTACCACACGGTGAGCACGTTGCAGAAAAATGGCAAGTGATGGAGTCCCTAAATGGGCCACTGCTGTTTGATACAATAGTTTTCCTTTAAAAGGAATTCTGAGCACTATGCAGAGCAATAAATAAACATTTACTTTAATGGCACAGAAGAATTAACTGTTCAACTAGCCACAGAAACCATGCCTTCTTTTTAAACTCTAGGTGAACACCAACTAAAGTATTTTTGTTAAGCAACCTAGGTAGAGAAAACTCATCATTTTCCATGATTTATTAAAGAACATACATTCACTTTGTCTTATAAACAGAAGTGTGGTTTCACAAACATCAGCGTAGCTCACATCAGAAAGCCATAATTAGCTCCATTCATTGACGTATTCAGACAACATAAATTGCAGATCATGTTTAAATATCTGTCCAACAAAATAGTTGAGCAACAATCCAAAACCAAAGGAATAATTGTTAATATATTCCATAGGTAGAGAGCTGCTATTAGTTACAGGAAATAAGGTATATGGTTTCAGTAATGATTGTTTTAACGGTCACAGTCCCACACGTATGAGAAATTTATTCCACCACCGTATCCAGAGCACACGTGGTTCAGTATCTTATAACTCAACCGACTACAAAACACATCAGGTACGCATTGTGGACATAAACATACTTATAACCTTTGATTATTTCCGATAAACACACCGTAATACCTAATACAGGCAAAAACTTCTCACGTTCCACATTCTGATGAAATGGGATTTTCCAAAGGACTGTTACAGGGTCTCTACCTTTCTCCCTCTGCCCCTTCTCCCTGCCAGCCCCACAATACGCACCCACCCCAAGGCTGGATGCAGCAAATGCACACACACAAACCTAGATTGAAAGAGCTTGCATTACCCTCCCACTCATGACAATGACTCACCGAAACCCCAGAGCTATACCTTAAACACAATCACATCTTAATGTTTGACCAAAATTTACCTCATATTTAGATCACCCAAAAGTACCGGCTCTAAGGTTTGTCATTACTAAACTGTGTAAGTGCACAAAGCAAGAATGCCACTTAATTTATCTGTTATATAAATCAACTGGAAAAAGCAAAAAAGTCTCTACTTCTTTTGAGAATGCGGTAAACCAAAATCGCTCACCTTTACTTGGATGTCTGCATCAGCACTAATACTAATTTACTGGTGACACCCATTAACCACAATCTGTCCCATCCACACAACCTGAGAGTTGCAAAAACCTACAGAACACTAAAACCCAGTTTCACCCGCAGGCACCAAGGATGCTAAACACTGTCTACACTGACACCTGTATGGACTGCACTGCCTGCTTTTGTTTCATTGAACACTAAAACACAACGTTTAATTTTATTGTGCTTATGATCTACGTATCTGTTTTGCAAAGGCGGTCTTCGTTCCGTTGACAATCAATTCCCAGCCAGAAATAAAAATAGTGAATGGGAGAAAATGGCATAAGTCCCAGAGGTCTCAGGTAAGGATTCCCCATCTGCGAACTCTGCCTCAAAATCCCTTTTAGTGTAAGACTTATTTATGATACTTATTGAAGTACTTGCTTAAAGGACTGCTAAGTTACTTGTCTACGGACTATTTTAAGATTACCATAAATACACATATATTGAAAAATCAGCTGCTTGTAATACACTTTACGTAATTATTGATATTTTTTTTCTTATTCTCGGAATTACGTTCCTCAAAACGCTCGCACATCAGAGCGTGGGGCAGGCGTGCATCCCATATAGGTGAGAAGCACAGCAGCGCTTGAGATGATGCAATTAGAATTGCAAACAATAGAGGTTTTTAAAGAACTGTTTTGATCTTAACTAAAAAGCAAACTGCGAGGATCACCAGGTTCAGTCCTTACATCTGTGCTTTCAAGCCTGAAGCGCAACAGCAAGAATTGAAAGTTACAGTTTAAAGATGTCCCACAGCTCTTAATCCAGAGCCGCCCTGACACAAGAGACGGCAATGGCTCCTTTTGGAGTTTACATATTTAGAAAGTAACATGCTGTAAAATCGGCACATTATCCCGTGCATGCTAACTAAACAATATTGTTATCAATCCTTATGAAAAAGTTGTTAATGCATGTGCAGAGTATGCATTTTAAAACTCAGTATTTAAATTTTTTTATTATTTTATCTAGGCAAAGGCACTAATGACCTTCATCATTCCTTGCTGTAAATTAAATCTGGGTTTTTTTCAGCTATAGAAAAGCAAAAAAAAAAACCTTAGAATTTTCTTTTCACCTTCTTTCCTGACATAGTCAAAGACTGTCATAAATACTTTGTATCTATACTTCTAGCCATCCTCAGTCAACATCTCTGAAGATCATAATCTATACTGAATAAAGTAAATTCTTGCAATTTAGTTTTTTTCCAGTGGAGAAAAACATCTGTGTATCACATTTATAGTTAACTCAAAACCACACACAGCCAACATTACCTCGGTGGGGAAGCATACATCCATCCCCCTTTGGAGCACGGCACTCAAAAGACGTTTTTTCAGGGACATTTCACTGGCCAATCTCCTGATTCCCAGTACGTTATGAACAGCAATTACAATACACAACTTGGTTTGTATGCCTCTAGTTGACCTACTAAGTGGTATACATGGGACTAAGTACTACTCAGAATAGGGCATCAGGGATACCAAATAGTCTGTAAACTATTTTTGTGAGTTCAGATTAACAAAGGCAAAGTTAAGTATTTTTAATATTTAATTAGGAGAAAGTTTTCTTGATTTCTAAGCCAAAGGAGAAGGGGAAAAGGCAAAGAAGAGGTGTGATGGAGAACCAGGGCCAAGCTCTGCCAGCAAAACAACTACAGCTACGACTACCCATTGCCACCAAACCAGATTACTCTTCCACAGAGCTTGTTCTTCTGCCTCCTTCCTTTAATGGTCCCAATAGCTCTACTGAAGTCGACATGAGTAGGCTGCAGAGCAGTAGATATTAAACAATCAACTATCTTCACAAAAAGATCTAACGTTATTTTGGCTAGCTCTTCAGGCAGTGACAGGATTTTGAGGCGGGGGGAAGTTAGTACAGGTCTAACACGAGAGTACAACCTAAAAATGCAAGGTTAGCAATTGTATTTGATAGAAAACTAGTTATTCTGATTTAACAGTTAATTATAAGCTCCCATTTGCCATGTAATTCAAAAGCCTGGAATAATGATAACTTACTTTAACAGAGACTGATAATGTTCTTTAATGGTATGTTGCTTTTATCCAACATATTTGGACTGTGTTTACAGTGCTTGAAGGCTCAAGACAGTTTAAAAGACTCATCTTTTCCAGTACTGTACCTATTACTATAAATTTCATAATATTGATGAACTTGAAGGCTTACATTAGGTTTAAACAGATGAACAATACTTGAGTTAGAATATCTCCGAGTAGATAGGAAACTAATAGGTGTGGTAATGGGAGATGTAGCGCTATTTTTAAACTTGACAGAAGACATATTAGTTGCTAGTTCCCTATTATAGAAAAAGCACCAGTCTGGTAATAACGGGCTGGCATTTTGAAATTCCTCCGATTTATTAGGAATATGATGAGAAATGTGTTCCACACATTCTGGGCTTCAGACCAGTTTCTGTATAGAAAGGTAAGTATTACAACCTGCATCTGTAGCCAGTTTAAGAACATATATATACACTTGAAAAAATGACTTGCAAATATTTTAACTAATTTTATTTGAAAGACTTAGTCTATAGTTCATATTAGCCAACTGATTAAAAGACAAAACACTTGTTAGAAGCCATCATTAGTTGCTCCGCGAGATACTAGAATCACCCTGCATCAAAAAGTTGTTTACTGCAGCAAATCTGAAGTAGTAAAACCCTAAATGATGAAAAGCGAAATCATTCTTGTATCATGGAAATTTGGGATTTAGCACTTAAAACATTCCTCTTGTACAAAAGCTGGAATTGCAAGAGTTAATTTAAACATTAATTTAAACATTAGGCTTGGTAGCCTGAGAAGTTTGGCAGCAACTTTTGAGTGGGCACAAGCCAGACTTATTTTACAGTCAGAAACTATCCATTTGAATATGTGATGAAAGGATCTGCATCTTCAGTCACACCTTGAATCAACAAAAAGGATGGGATGAGATCTACTGTCAAATCGAGTTCAACTGTGAAAACCAGGAGGAGTCCCACACGGAGGAGTATTACCGAGGGACAGTTTGTGAACTTCACAACACATGCCAGTAAGGTTACTTCAAAATGAAATTCAGTCATGATGGAAAATGGACTTCAAAAGGGATGCCAAATCTATCCGCCATGTTATTCACCTAAAGACCCGCAACACAAGCAATTTAAAATGATAATCATTAGCATTTTGCCAAGCTATGAAACCTTTCACCAAGTGAAGAGAATAAATCACCGTTTTTGTTTGTTTATAAGAAGCAACATTTAAGTATTAGACCCCTACAGCAGTTTGGATAAGACAGTCTTGTAATTCATAAAGTAACTTCAAGGGTGCAAAGTTACCTGCACAAAAATAGCAGTAACTGTAACTGCAGCTACCTGTAACTAATAAGTACTAGAAGTCAACAGCTGAAATAATTTTTGGTCTTCCACTTGCCCAACTCTTGTCTTCTCGGGAGAGAGCTGAACCAGTGCTTCATACTAAGAATCTATGAGAACAGAAATATGTCATTAACTTCTGTCCAGTCAGCAGTATGGTATCCCTTTCAGAAACTGCTCAAAAGCTCTCAGATTCAACAGCGAACATCACACAACATTGAATGAGGACTTCATGCAGCACTAAACATATTTTTCCATTTTAAGAATACTTACATCCTATTTCCAATTTGACATACAGAAGATATGTTATCCACAACAATTTATAACTCTAGCACGATGAGAGTTGCCAACTTGATTTAGCAGTGCAGCATCATGTTTCCTGTAAATAATTTCCCTATAAAGTTTTGACTAAGCTCTCTGAAAGGGCTACAGCAATATTAAAGGCTCCGGAGTATGGCCAGAGTGCTTTCTGACAGCTCACTGCAAGTTTTCCCCAACATCTCTGCTGACCCAAGAATAGCAAATCTAAGGAGTTAAGTCACTTGTTTCCATTCTGCTGTCTGCAAAGCCTGCAAAATACTTGCAACGATTTGCTTAAAGCAATGAAGAAAAGCATATTCATATGTTTTATTTTACTTCGCAAGTATGAGAAAGTTAATGGGTCTACCTCCTCCACTGGGAAGTATCTATGGATACACCATCGCAGAAAACTGAAAAATACTGACATGAGTTAAATAAAGATGTCATGTTATCATCTGTCAATTGAAATGGTGAGCATTTCAGGAAATATTTTTTTTCATGAATCAAAGCGATATACAAGCATCTCAAAACAATCTGTTTTGGAAGGTTATCTTGGTTATTTTGTAAACAAGTTTAGGTTCTGAGTTGATGTTTTAAAAACAGATACTGCAAAAAGAATAAATATTAATGTCTGGGGGAGACCCTAACAGACATGAGACAAGCATAGCCCTTTTTAGCACTGCCACAGATAACAGCAAGGCAAGGACATGCAGAGAGGACATCAAGATGTAAATTTTTTCCTTGAAGATTATCAGATGGCTGATACTAGAAAGGCGCCATTAAAATCACCACCATCAGAAAGTCTGTGCCTTAAAAACTTTGCTTTTGTTGCACGTAACAAAATCTGTCTATAGCATACGATCTGCATTTTAGTATCTAACGAAAAAAAACAGGCTTTTTTTTATTTTCACTATATATCATGAAGATATTATTAAAACTCCCTCAGGATTTCAGCTTTAGTGTCACTTGAGAATCACTTCTCCGCCTATCTAAAAAAAAGAAAAAATAAAGGGAGTCTCAAAAGCATTTACCCTGCCTGAGTCAACTGGCCATGCTCATTAAACTTTCCTCCTAAAATCTGAAAACCCTTATCAAAATCAAACATCCTGTTCAACAAAACCGAAATGACACTGTCACTCATCAGCTACTTCAACTTGAAACACCAGAGCACCTGCAGAACCTCTCACGCTCCTCCTGCAAACTGGTACAACGTTAAGAACATTAAGTATGGTTTATAATGGCCATGACTACTGGGGTGCAGGAAAAAACATTGTCACTGCAGAGCTGAGAGCTCAAGAAACTATTTTAAGGTCATTACTGGAAGATCCTAACTATTTAAAGTTTAGCTAGCTATTAGTAGATGCTTTTCCTGACATTGCTGATACAATGAAATGCCAGAAATACCATTACAAGCCAACATGAGAAACTGTTCACACCTCACGCACACAAGGTCCCTGCTTAATATTCCCACTTCTTTATTTCAAAGTCACAAAGATCACAAGTTTCACCAGCCAGTTAAAGATCTGTCCTGACTCATACTAAAGACTTAAGGGTTGTGCAGTTATTCTAGCCATTGAGAAATTTTTGGCAATACCATCAGTTAAGCATCCACAGCAGCCATAAGCAGATCTTAAGAGGCCTGAAGAAAAACAGCATATGGGCAGCTTGGAAATACCTCTAAAATAAAGGTAGTGGTTATCTCAGAGTCTTCCACATGCGGACTCAAAGCAATGCTACAACTAAAACCTCCGATAATACTTTTCATTATGTTTTTTCATATACAAAGAATAGTCAATTGTGGTGCTTAAGACATTGAGAAAACACATCAGGTACTCATCAGGTTTCAAAACAATCTTAACAACTGCTCAGCAGAAATAACATGGACTTGCCAGTACTCCTGCAAAATCTGCAGTATTCACTGTTGCTCTAGATGAAAGCTGTGAACTCTTTTGCTGTGAAGGCTTTCAACCCAAACACACCAAACTGTAGCGCTAGGAAATCTTCTTGCCTATTAACCAAGCCACACAACAGAAACTGTTAAGGTGACGTAGAATCATTTATATAAATTAAAATTTTAAAATGGAAAAAATAAAAATGCAATTTTTCATAGTTTCTGTCTCTGCTAAAATGCCAATGAATTCAGGTAGTTTTAAAGAAGTTGCTTAGTGCGGCATTCCAGCTGACAAAAGAGAAACTGTGAACTGTTTTCACCTTCATAAACTTCTACTCTTAACAGCCACACCTTCTTCCAGTCAATGTAACAAATACACTCTGCTGAGCAATTAAGTCTTTGAAGTCTGCAAAAATGCAAGCCAAGAAAATTTAAGCCCCAAAAGTTTGCTTTATCTAAGTGGATTTTATTGGTGGTATATTGGAAGTTACTCTATGATCCAGGGAAGTTAGTGCATCCTTACTCATCACTCACAGTGGAAAATAAAGATGCTGTATTTTTGCTGTGGCTCTGGACACCAGTGTACTTGGCTATTTTTAGAAAAAAAAAACAAGCAAAGAAGTGCTTTGCTTATGGAGATTTCATTAAACCTATCTTCAGTTATCTATTTATTTTGAGATTTTCGAAAATCACTTTCATGAAATGGATCTGAATCTAAGAGAGGTGTTACATGGGTCTTATCTTATTACAGAGTAAACGATTCAGATCTTTCTGAATCATTTCAGATCTGATCTCCCCATCACTGTTTAAGCAGAGGTTGGTCCCACAAAGATCAGTTAGCTGTAGATGCTTGAAGGTGCTATATGAAACAGAGCTAGCTCCACATTTAAAGCAGATATAGCTCTGGAAGACACTTCACTCTCCAAATTTGAATACTGGAGATATAATTAAAATATAATTAAGAGAGAGGAGAAGGGGCGGGGAGGGAAAGAGTAAGTTGCCTCCAGCAAATATACACAGTGGAAAACCAGCACAGACAGGGTACCCAAATTAAGCAGTATCAAACAAATGCTTTGAGAAAAGAGTTATTTCCACCTATCTGCATCGATCATGCATTAGTTTGCTTCCGCTGAAGAGAACCTAATCCAAACTCTGTTCAAAGTGGTTAAGTATCCATTTGTGAGGTGCATTCAAAATGCACTACGACGAAAATCTGTTTTGCATGCCAATATCCTTGGAGAGGGCAATATTTATGCAAGATGATTCAAGCTACTCTTCAGAGCTGCAGCACTCTGCCTTCCCACTGAAGCTCTGAATAAGTATGGACAAGAGATCCATAAATGATTTTTCCTAGAGTCTATAGACAGTTGGTTTGCTAACACTCATGGAAGCATTTTCTTTGGCATTAACAGAATGACTTAGAAAAAAGTCTGCTTTCTTCTTTAAAGCAGTTTTTCTTTTCAAGCTGTGTAACACCACTTGATATTTAGTGTACATTCAACTCACAGGAGCTACTCAACCAAGCACTAGGCTTCAGCATACTGAAGGTGCGTTAACGGTTGACTGACAAACGTAGACCATTTCACATGTTTGTGCTTATTTACAAATACCACTTACATACTGCTGACATTTATAATGACACCTGTGATGTTGCTGACACACCACTATGTTTGTAAAAGTTTGCATCTACAGGCGCAGTTGATTCCAAGAAACTTGCTGGCAAATACACACAGCATTTCTTTCCTTTGACTGTAACTAGAAAAGTTATTTTGACTATTTCCTATTTGAATAGGAAAAAAGCTTCAGTAACAAGGTTTAGCGAGGCTAATCCCTCCACTGATTTTCTTATCGCTCAACACTAGTTCACTTGATTACTTTTGACAACAATTTTCTCAAAAATTTTCTCCTGACCATATTACTGGGTTGCTTAAACTATACTGTAGACACATATTCACACATACACAGAATTTCATATATCGGTTACTATTATTGTTGCCTACTGACTTGATATTCCAAGTCTATGACCTCTAAATACAGCACTTCAGGCCCTTCCAGAAACCTTGACACAGTGTTTGATGACAGAGAAATACTTGGTTTGGTTTTGTATATGTAGGTCAACTATAAAGAATTCATCTAACAATGGAGGCAAAAAGGGAATGTAGATGATTTATTCAACTTTTCAAAGTCAAAGGAGTCCTAAACTATCTTAAGATGAAACAAAACACTAGATCTATGTACATGTTCAAATTACAAGTTAAGTGTAAGAAAATGCTTGGATTCAATAAATACATCTAGCAATTACATACCTTCTAACCAAATGTATTCAATTGTTTTGTTTAAATATGCTTTAAACAACAAAATGTAACTGTTCTACCTCCTCCCTCCAACCCCAAAATTGTACTACATCTTCTGCCTGGTGTTTTCCCATTATTAAAACCAAGAGTATTCATTTATCTCCTTTCATCCAAAAATGTGAAGAGCTTAACAAACATTAATTAAACCTCACAACACTCCTGTGAGGTAGGTAGGTATTGTTATCTCTACTTTACAGATGAGAAAACTTGAATTAAAAATTGTGATTTGCACAATTTTCCAACAATAGTTTTATGGTAAAGCCAAAAGCAGAAGAAAGGAGCAGCTATTCCTATGTCCCTACTTCCAGCCACCACAATACACGTTCTCTTTTAAACCACCAGGAATTTACTTGCCATTTTGCCACACGTGAAAAAACATTCTGAACAACAGTGTTAATTTTTCATTAGCATAAGCCCTTGTAAGAAAATACAGGCAAATACGTATTTCACCCAGACTGTACTTTTATTTCTTTTTTTTTTTTTAACTGAAAATGAGACAAAATTTTGCATCCTCTATTAATATCATTCTTCATCTGGTTAGCTGATGAATTCTATCTTCAAAAGGAAAATCCACACTTCTTGAAACCATATGAATTTTCTCATATGGCTGAATCCCTGATTTCCTCTTTGCATTTATGTTTCTTAACATCCTCTACTTTGTTTCCTATTCTTTCACCTTCTTTTCTAATTATTTCACTTTCTTTTCTAATTACTTTGCATTGTACTTACCTTAGTCCTACAACACCTTTTTTACTTCTTTAAACTTTTTCAGTGATGCAATAAAATCTACAAACAATAGACTTACAGCATATCAACTACTACCTTGATGAGAAGTATATCAAATTTTCCTGTCTCAAACTACCCTCAATTCCAACTTTCTCCTATGTATGGACATGTCTAAAACGTCTCCTATCTGGTACATCTACAACTTCAAACGTTCTTCTCTCTCCCCATCATGCCTCATTCCTCATTAGGAAATCTCCAGTTTCAATACAGTCTTTTCTTTGCTGTTCCAGAAGCAAAGCTTCATGGCTCCCTTGCCTTATTTTCCTTGCCTCATCTCCAGTCTCACTTCCCTGTCTGTCAATTCTTCCCTACTCAAATTGTCTCAAACACCGTTGCAAACAATCTCTTTCTTCCTCCTCCATCTTACCACATCAAATCCAAAGGTTTCTTTCCTCTTCACCTCTGAGGTTTTTTTTTCTCCCAGTTAGACTCAAGGTTCCTTTCATCCTGTTCTCATTTTCATTAGACTTGCTTGGTACGTCTCAACTTCCCATCAGAAAAAAGGAACAGCTTTTAACATGTTGCCAGAGTCATCCATTTTTTGATCAATTCTACTCCATATGCTCTTTCCAATCTCTCCAATCTTCTGTTCTTTTTCTCTCCTTTCCAGCCACTGCTCATGAATACTTTAAGTCTACTAATACTCTTCTACACCTATTCTGTACATACTCCTCTAAGCCTGTTTCAACCTTTGGTCTTCTACACACCTTCTCCTACCTTCTGTCCATGAACTCTTCTGTGAGCACTACGAGTTGAGACCCTGAACACATCTTGCACGTATCTACAAATGCCTCTGTACCACTAAACTAGACTGTCCCATATAGTTTAAAATCACTTCAACAATGCTTTCAATTAGTCCAAGAAACACAAGAGTCCAGCCTCATTTTTAAGAATGCTAAATTTTTTCTTTGTGAAAAGACTTGCTGAAAAAGCTGCAATCCTCAAAATCAGCCGAAGATTTTTGCGTGTTTTCACAAATCTAACAAATCTGTAGTCTATAAAAGTGGCAGTCTCCAACTCTGCTGTTTTACAAGCTAAGTTGGCATCATTAATAACTGTTTCTGAATGGACATGCACACCACTCAAGTTAAAGAAGCAGCTATTAAAATACAAGTAGATTAAATAAAGGGGTTTTTGACAAAAGGATTGTTACATTTTTGTTGAAGTTATATGATTTTCTATGACTTTTTATTTCTCCAATTTTGGAATCAGCCTGAAAAGTTAAATTAGCTCTTTTTTTCCTTTTTTTAAACCATACAAGTTAGCACATCTTGTTTTTACCGCTTGCTCTAACGAAGTGAGCCTACATTTGCCAGTGTACAGTAAAAACAGGTAGCTTTGTTACTCATATAGTCTCTGCAAGTGGCAACTCGCAGGCTTTGAGAGCTGCCCTCATCATATGGAAGCTGCAACAAGCGTTCAGTCACTCTTTTCTCTTTCAGCTCGCAAAATTACAGCTGGATTCTTCAAGCATTACATGTGGTTTCTTGCGTTTCAAAGCTTTTGAACTACTTGGATTGCAAGAAGCAAGAGTTCTGCCCACAGATACTTTCTTGCTCCCACTGATTTCATGCTACAGCCAAAAAAGTATAGATTGGAAGTAAGATGCTGCTTGTTTCACGGTATACACTGGTCAGTGTATACAGCATCCCCCCCCACCATACTTCAGCTGAGCAGGATCCGTATCTGCTTCTGCAGCACACAAACCCAGTCTATTCCTTTTTCATCATTCCACAAAGGTGAAGTTTCACAAGAACTTTAAGCAAAGCATTTTAGCACATATGCTTAGGAGTACAAAAAGCCAGCATCAGGAAAATTATGATCCTTCAACAGCTTTTTGCTGTTTACTTACCATCGTACTATTTAAATTCATGACTTTTACATTATTTCACAATGCGCATACTATCTAATGGGAAGAAATAGATGCGCTATTGGTTACTATTTGTTGCCATTCTGAGAAGACTTGCTGAAGCTCTCTCCATTTCGGCATGTGTAACAAAGGCCAAGAGTTACTTTATTTAATCTCTGCAGGCAAAAAAAGTTGCATTTTTTCCTTTCTAATATCCCCTAAGGTTACCCATTCCTTTGCATTCAGCTAGTGATAGAAGAAATACTTGAAATCCTTTGAAAACTCCAGATATGCAGTACAGATCAATAAGTTTCATTATGAGAGGCCCCTCACAGCACATTAGTCTCACTCTCCACTGCTGTCGTTTACTTCTTGCTTGATTGCCAATGTTTTGGGTTTCCTTTTTTTTTTTTTAATTTTAGTGAATTTTTATCTCCAAAGCCACGGATGATGTGAGCCTTGCCTACCACAGAAACCGCCGCTAATGAGCATACTCTCTCCAATGCTTAAAAACAGGTTGGGACCCACAGAAAATCAGTTTCAGTAAGATTCCTACTCTTTTTTAATTTTCTTCTTTAGATATATCAACCCTATCTTCATTGAAAACAGTCTCTTTTCCCAAACAGCTTCTTACGGTAAGACAACACAAAATAAAATTGCTTCTGAAACTCTCTAATAATTAATTTTTAACACTCATATTACATAAAAAAAGTTTGCCTCCATAATAAATGCTTCACTTTGTGAGGACTACACTAAATTACTCTCTGTGGCATATGAAAGTCCAGAGTGAAACTTGGTTTTCTCTTCTAAAGCCCCACACTGGGCAACATCAGACCAAAGCATGAGCACCAGCTTCTCGGGCATCAGAGAAACACCGGGAACATCAGACGCTGAAACGTGTGTAGGTGTATTAGCAGTCCTACCATCCATCTGTCAGAAATCTTCGATGTTCCTGCACATCACCCACTGGCAGAGCTGTCTGCCAAGCAAAAATATTATGAAATGTTCATTATATGCTCAAATCTCCCCCCCTTCCCGAGGAGGAAATGGAAAAACCTGTCCCTACACACACACATACTCACATTCGTTACCAAGAAACGGTGAAAGACTTTCAAATTCACCCAGAAAGAAAATCTACCAAGAGACCAGGACTGTGAATTTAGATATATTTTAGCAAACTTTACTTACCAGAGGATACTGACTTTTAGTTCACATAGATCTCATTTTTAAGGTACGTTAAAGACCGAGTTTACAATTAACTGAACAGACAGCGTACAAAAGGCTTTTAGAACTACACCATATGGTCGAGGGAAAGGAACAATCTGGACTATCCACATTTCAATCTGCAGGCTTGTCCACCTCTATAACACATTGTATTGCTGTAATAAAATATTAAGATAGAAATGTAAAAGTGAAAATAATCTATCTTTTGCACTACCAGGGAACAAGGCATCCTAGTCTAGTGCATTTAATAAATTTTTTAAGTTTTATGACTTTGGCACGCTGAATCAGATATAGTCAATAAAATTCCCAATTCATTTCAAACAGTATTTCCAGAAGGATATGGGTGGGTATTCATCTTATGCTTCAGGGAAATAAAAAATACCAGTTTACACAGGGTATACTGGCAGCAGTTTATGTAACAGATGACACATTCTTGGAAATCAAATAAAGCAGAAAGAAAATACCCATTGTTGCTTAGTGAAGGACTAATCACATGGTCACAGCTGGAACCAGTGTAAATCATTCATTAATAAAATTCTGTTGTAGTAGTCACTTTTTTCTGCTTCTCAAATGCCAATAGAAAAAAAAAAACAACCTCTTTCAATTCTTTTCAGAAGGGATACACTTGTAAGTATTCCATAGTAACTATTAAACTTACTAAATCTTTGCAAAAAAAAAAATTCCTACAGTGAAGGCACTGTTGGCGCTAAGGAAAACTACAAATACTTAGGTATTTTATATATAATCCCAGAACAGAGACCAAGAAGATAATGCTACACTTGGGAGTACTGGCCTGACTTCTGATTGCACAGAATCCAAATCTTGAGAAAAATCAGCTGAAGTCTTTTGTAGAGCACATTTTATAATGTAAAGGAATATAAATGACAGCCTTGTGAGTCATATCCCTCAATGTAAACTAGAAGCTTGCACTAGATTAAATGCAGACACTACAGAGAAAGATCATGTAATACTCAAGTTTTCCATAATTACACACTCCATTGGATATAGGTATCACAGGCCCATGGCCAACTCCGCTTTGAGCAGGAGGTAGGAATAGATGGCCCCCAAAGATTCCTTCCAACCTGAATTATCCTATGATGCCATGTTCTTTCACAATATAGAGTTGTCCCTTCTTGAGTTGTGACCCTTATTTTCTCTTTCACTTAAAAATCTAATAACTGTTTCAAGTTTTGTGTTTCATCGCCTCCAACAGCAGGGAAAAAAACCCTCCTACAAATCTATATGACTTTGCAGATAGCAAGTTATTAAATCACAAAAGTCAGATCATCCTCTGCAATTATTTTGAAAGCCTGTTTGTTGTTCTACTCACAATACTACAGGATAAGAGGCCTGTTTTTCTTACCATTTCAGAAAAACTACTGAGAACAGTAAATACAAACTATACCATTTGATGCTTTAAACTGCAACAATATAAAGTAAATGGGATAGGTTTTTTCTCCAGTCCAAAAGAAAAATCAAAATCACACCATTCCTCGTCATTCAGTGCAAACACCGCAAGAACAGAGCATTTAAAATTGTCAAGAATTCCTTTAATTGAAAGGTTTCTTTGAATTTAAAAGCTAAAAATATATTATCTCCTTCATTCTGTGCCTACTAAGCAGTCTGAGCAAAGACTTAAAGCACCCTGGCTTGATAGGATATCTGGGTTTTATTGTCGAGCCTGCTAAGGACTTCTCAAATCTCTATCAAGCCACGAACCCTTGAAATACGGCTCCCTAAGCCCTGTACAGCCAGTGGGAATGCTCAAGTGTAAAGTTCAACACATGCTTACATTTTCACATGATCAAAGGTTCAATTGCTCTGTTCTTCAGTTTACTGTAGTTATTCCTACCTCACAGTGACATCCTCAGTAAAGAGATATACTTTATATGAAACTGGTTAATACAAAAAAGAAAACCCCGGTTTTCTAGTAATTAACTTCAAGTGGTATGAAATGACAGTTCAAAGCACCGTCGCTGTTAATAGCATTACTTACATACAGGAGGAAATCTCTACCTAAGAGAACTAGAATATATAAATGAAGTATAACAATTTTGTCAAGTTCAGAAACAAAAAAGACCCCCAAATTTCCTGCTAACTTCTATTTTAGCAGTTATCTGTGTAGTCTTTGTCAGAACAGATAAAATCTGAAGGCAGGCATGTGAATTGAGTATGTAAATGCTACAGAAAAATCCGTAGCTAGAAAAGCAACAGCAAAAAGCATCCGTTCTCACACATGTATGGTCCATCATGCAGACAGGCATCTTTTATATAAGATACCATTTTCTGCTCTTCCCCTCTTACAAATAATAAAAGTACTGCTTTTTTTGGTTACAGAAAAATGCAGTAAAGCAGATCCTGACTGGCCAGGATATACAGGTAGGTTTAATTCATGCTGTTTGGTGATGTGTTTCCACAACAATAAGACGATTATTTTTATGTATTTATTTTCAAATTAAAAGCAGTGGAGGAGCGTATCTGACCAGCTTATGACTTTAAAAGAACTTTTGTAGATGAATTAGATAATATAATTCTCCATCTGATCAAAGGAGGCTGCCATTGCGCCCAGGAAGAGCGGCCAGGCACCTCGCTCTTCCCCATGCCGGAGCCTGCCAGATCTCCTGCTTTTCAGAAGTCTGTCCAGAGGGCTTTGAAACATAATGAAAACAGGACTAGGAGGACTCCTCCATACGCTTCCCACAAAATATTTGATTTTCTTCTTCATTTGTCTGCTTCTAGATGAAATGTGAAGAAAAATATAGTTACAAATTCGTGGGGAAAAAGGCACATCAAATCAAATTCAGGCGCACATCCCCCCGTCACGCTTCACGTGCCCACACGCTATATTCCCCTTGAAGCTGCACCACGTACACCTGATGGGCATTACACTGGGTTTTTTTAATCTGCTGCTAATGCTTACAAAGTGCACTGTTTTATTCTGACACTGGCATCATCAAAAGAACCACGACTAAATGATTTTAATGGTTTCCATGCCTAATTGCCGTTACCGGGCAGCCATGTGAGGCCACGGTTCAGGCTGCCTGAGAAGCGATGGCTCTGGTTGACAGCCGTACCTCCACGCAGCAACACCACCAGCACCAGAAACGGGTCCCCACACGCACCTCTGCACGGTTTGGATGGGTGTGCAGCCACGATCAGGAAAGACAAAACAGCATAAAAATCAAACTTTTGAAAATATATATCTATTAATGATTTTTCCTCACTGGAAACCCCGTACCAAGTTCTAGGTAGACTAGTTCTTTCAAACGAAGTGTGACGGGGTTAAAAAAAAAAAAGGCACTATTTAGCTAGGAGACAAATATGATATAAGCTAATGTTAATGCTACGAAAGCTAAGATTTATCTTTACTAATACCTCTCAATGAAAACAAACGGACAGAATTAAAAATGAAAAATTTTAGACAAGGGAGCACACTTTGGGGAGGTATGAAAGGGAGAGACAAGGAGGCACACAAGGAAGGCTGCTGCCGCCTCACTGAGAGAGCTGCAATTTATTTCAATCAGCTCTATTTACATCAGTACCGCAACTTTCTTGTGTAGACAAGCATCAGGATTATTAATTTCAGTGGATATTACCTGAGAGTGCAGAAAAACCACAAGTTCAGGCATTTAAACTTCTGTGCTGGTTTACACTTTAAAGTCAGAAGTAGTAGTCGTCTGAAGTGTCTCTACTGAAAGGTAACAAGCAAGTTAGTTTATTTAGTTTAGATCACTAAGGCATAGAAGTCCTCACCACAGTTACGTGAACGAAGATAAAGTTATTCTTAGAAAAGGAATCCATGTTTTCAAAACATGTTGTGCCTCTGCAGCAGAAAAGGAACCACTGCAGAAAAAATGATGCTGCTGGATGAGAGAAGAAAGGGTAATAAAACTGCACCAAGAGTGAGTTTCTTATGGAAGCGAGGCGTTGATTAATATTTTTGACAGTAACAGAATAAAAAGGGGCTGGGCTTAACCTAATAGCTATTTTACAACCTGTATTTTAGCAAACTGGTATTATATTTTGTAACTGTGTATTAAAATGTGTCCCACATTAGGCAGCAAATAGCTTTTAAGTAAACTTTTTTTCTTTAGCGAGACAAATCTTCAACACCAACTGCAAGTACCAAAGTGTTTTCTCACTCAAATGCTTTCAGATTTTTTTCTCCTCCTGTTTCACCCAAAATATGCAAACTTGGATGCCTATGACTAGCACATAAACCTGAATTATGGCATTTAAATCCATTCTTTAAAAGCTAAGCACTCAAATGGTCTGAAGATAGAAGCTTAAGCAAAAGCAACTACTCCCTCGACCAGGAGCAGCGAGCATTGACTCCACGGGTCAAACCCCCAGAGGTTGGGGCTGGAGGTGTCTGAAATTCTAGTCCTAATTCTTACGTTTTTAAGGTGACACGTTGCTGCTCTCTTCTTCCCCACCCCGGCCTACAGCTCTGTGATTTTCTGTGAGGCTGGCGAGGTTTCTTTGAAAAACCAAAACCAAGTGGCAAGCTCACGTGCCGGGTACAGGAGGGTGCTCTCAAAACGCTCACAGCATCACTTTTCATCTTCTAAGACATAAATTCATGTGATCTTTTAACAACTATTTATTTCACACCAAACCAGATATCTCCCTAAAGCCTACCAATACAGCCTGCAGGCATATTTCTTAAATAAAAGTACTGAATCCTTGTATACTTAAAATTTGCATAGCAAAGGGATGAATCAACTATCAGAGAAGTAGTAACACTGTGCAGCAACTGCTCACCTCCTGCAGAAGAAAAAAAATCCCTGTTTTTCGGGTGGGACTTCACATTTCACAATTGTGAATTACCATTTTCTTGCAGAACCATGACAAGCACGACTGCTGTTCAAGCTATTCAATGCGTCAGCTATGTTCGTGCAATTCGTATTTTGCATATGTAAACCATACCACCTCTTTACTTGTAGGTTTTATTTATTTGTGCTTAAAGGTTAATGAGATTGTACACCACCAACTGAACTAAATTAGTAAGACAATTATTTTGTTGGAATATTTCAGATAATTTCCTGTATCATCTTTCCTGTAAACGTAAGTATTTCTGCCTACAGAGATGCTTCAGTTTTAACAAATCTAGCAAACTATGGGATTTCCAGCAGCACCTACATTAAATGATGTATCAGTAAATCTTTTCTTCTTTTTTTTTTTTTTTTTTTAAGAAATACAAGGTGTTACATCAGACTGCATTTGACAGAATTAAATCAGTCGGTTGCCCTGGCTGTGTTGAAGTGTTCAGAAAATACGTGGTTATATTTGAAAACAGGGAACGAAGCCCCCCCAAAATCAAGATGTGAATTCTGCACATTTGTTTAGAGCACAAGTGTAACTTTATTTTACCTGAAGAACCAGACACAAGAAACAGGTAAGGAGCAGAGGGAATCCAACAGGAAAGCTCCTGCTCACATGCTCATTTGAGAAGTAGTTAAGGTGAAATTAACTCGTTTTGTACTAATGGATCACAATTAAAGCTTTTCAAAAACTAGTACAGGAGGAGATCTACTGAAAAACTGTGATGGAGGCTATCAAGGCATGATACAGTATCTCCTGTGATCTAAAAATTTCTTATCTTCTACACAGCAGAACATAAGCTAAATGTCAGTTGGCTTAAAATATTGTAAGAAAAGGCTGTTTTACAGAAAGGCACATGGCTGAACTGGGGCTGCTTGTAATCAAAGTGCTCAAGTCTTTGATTACAGGAGCTATATTTTAAAAATTACAGCGGTCCTGCTGCTGCCAGCCTCCCTCAAGCAAAGAGCTGCACCTACTCACACGTGAGCTCTCCGGACTGGGCACACATGGAATACTGCATATTCTTATAAAACACATGATGAATTTTCATGTTCGAAACATGACGCTGCTTTACTTTTACTCCCCATACAAAGCTGCCAGCGCCGTCCCATGCAAGCAGTGGTGCAATGTCATCTCCTAAACGGTGTCATGACAACTAACGTAATTATACCGAAATAGTATTAGCTATATTTATATTGGCGATAGTCTTACCACAGTTCTTAAAAGACCTGTTCTGCTGCTGAGGAATTAACTCTATCTCCTCAGTCCCGTAGCAGCATAATTAGTCATTTTGACATTCTGCCTCCCGCAGTGACTAACAAACTCCTCCCACTCTTATAATTCAGTGGAGACAGCTTGGATTTAAATTGGTTTAAATATGGTTCAGGTAATGTATACTCACATGATCTCATTTTTTCCTAGTACCTTATTTTAATTCACTGAAAGGAATGAAAAGAATTGTGTTATGTGTTTCCTCCCATCCCAAAATGAAAATTTGGTTTTTTGCTAAGCACCAAACCTGGTAACTCAAGGAGCTTCCACAGCAAGATTTCATGTTAACAGCTTCCAGTTACACAAGAAAATAGTTTTACTCCCTTACTTCCTAATTCACCTAATACAAGGTCACCCTCCAGCTCACCACATCCCCACCGGTCAGAGAGCCTTTGCCACGGAGGGGTTCTGCACAGACCTATTTTTTACCATAATTTTTACCCTATTTACAGGCACATGCAACAGAACACCAAATTTATTGCACATTCTGCAATAACAAAACGGCTAAACTGTCAGGAGTCTATACGAATGCAACACCTGTGCTCTAAAACACAGTACAAATTAATCAAAAATACATCTATTGTATAAACTTGCAATCATTATGTAAATTTATTCAAATTATTTTATTTAAATTATTATTTAAATCACATCATTCTTACAATTGCTGTTTTAGGAACCACAGCACCGGCGCCCGCTGTACCAGAATGCTGAAGAAAGTCAATTCTAGTCAAATATTTCCTTTTGACTGAAGTGCAAAACGCATGATCTGAATGTGTATGAACTCATTAGCAAAGCAGGTATCCACAAGCTGTGGGTAACTTCTCACTCTGCAGGCTACCTAACAGCAGATACTTCACCACTTTTAATGACCATCATCCCAGAAACGTGACAGAAGCAACCCAATCGCATTAGGCCAACAAAACATGAAGATATTTTCAGAGATGTTCTTACTGTTTATTATTAATACTGAAGTGGAAGTTAGCACTTAAAGTACTTTGAAGAGCTACCCTCACTTTTGTGTTGAAATCATTGGAGGTATGATTATGGCACGCAAATCCTTTCGGACTAAATGCCCTCATCAAAACATCTTATATGTACATTAAAAACTGAATGGGTATAAACAATTCCAGCAGCTTGGAGCTTGAGTTGGTACCACCGTGATCTTTGCAATTCAAACATCAACACTTGGGCTAGTTTGCATGGGAATACAAGCAACTAATTATTATCTTTTGCTTAAGGGCACGTACAGTGTGCTCTACAGGTATCGCCACTGCTTTTTGCCTAATGTATTGCCTCTTGAAGTCTTTCAATATAACAACTTGCTGATATACTCTAAAGCATTTCTCATGTTATCAGACTGCTTTATATTCACTGCAACTTCTGAAAGATATTGCTAAGAAAGAAGCAGTAGTTACAAAACTATGTGACTTGCAGATAGTAATTTCATGTTGTTCACTGACACATTAACTTGTTACTTAGCACGGAGACAGTATTTTGACAAAAATATTGATGCTTTATAAAACAAAAAATGTGCAAGCCAGTATCTTTTTATGGAAACTACTTGATTTTGCAATATTATTGGAGCTTCTACCTTAATGACCGATTTAAAAACAAAACTAACTTACAATTTATCAGCTATATCTTTTTGCATTGATGGCATTAAAAAAAGCAGGTCTTTTGGGGCAAGGTGGGGCAATCTTGGAGGCCACAGAGCTGCCTGGTATTTTCCCTTAAAAAATTTCATGGTGCTAAAGTGCATAGAATAGATTATAGTTAAAACTATAATACTAAGTATTTCTATTGGTTGTTTGATGATAAATAATTTTTCTCTGATCTATGACTAAAAACATGAAATTAAGTACTTAATCTGGATTACTTCTGCCAACAGTCAAACCTACATGGAAAAGGGAGAAAGTACTACATGATAATTTAAGGGAGCCAATGGGTTTTCTAAATTCTGCTCCCCAAGAACTGATCCGGTGGCTGAAATATAATACACCTCGACCACATCTCCTTGTGCCACCTTGTTCTCACTGCTGCTTATGTGTTATTCTTCTCTAGCTGAAAAATCCCTAGATGCCAGAAGTCAATTTAAAGTGAACTTCATATTGATGGAACAGCCCAAAGATGACCTAAACTGGGCTGAGAGTTTGAGCCAACAACTTAAGGCTCCTTCACCCCTAAACATTGAACACCAAGAGGTTCCAAAACCTTTTGAAAAATGACAGCTAAAACCTGCAAAAACTTGCTGTCATGACACAACCAGCACAGCAGCTCCTAGAGTAGCTCTGCATACTTGCCTCCAAATTCTTTTATCCAGATTTTTGACTAGCTGACATCAAGTTTTGAGGTACCTTAGCCATAAACTTTGAGGAATCTCAGTCCTGACTGGCTCACAAAATGCATATGCTGCATCTTTTCACTAAATTTAGCCATTCCAAAAAGATATTAAGAATCCTGCTAAAACAATCAAGACTGGGTTTAGCGATACTCTGGGCAATACTTCCAGTTCTTACTTTTTTACTTCCAAGCAGAATTTGGCCCACTAAGCCTAATTCAGTGTTCTCCACCCAGAATTGTAAACACTACTTTCATTTCTTCATGTAAGTGATTGGTATGATTGATAAGGAGTAGTTTCAATATTACAAATAATGAGGCAGCACAAATTCTAGCAAATGAAAACTTCCTGAGCAAAACTAACAGCCTCTTCAAACAGTATTCATAATGTTTTGTTATTAACTATTTCCTCGCTAAATGACTTTTTTCAATTTAGATTCACAGATATGCCAGGCTGCTAAATAAAACAGCAATTCAAAGACTGAAGACATTTTACACATGGTTTACAGCTAATTGAAAGTTGAAAGAAAACATTGCAAAGAAGTTAGTTAAAAACAGTAGTGAGATTCTGTAAATAGATTCAACTCTTCAAAAGAAAATCAGTCACTGCATGCAGCTTTAAAGCCGGTCTTTCAAGTTAGAACTGAACTAAACCTTTATTTCGCAAAATGACACTAAATAAAGAAACAGTACTAAAAGATGCAAGTGTAAAAACAATACCAATCATCCCCAGAACACCCTTTTTTTGGTACAAGAAGCTCTACAGGTTCCAACAGCACTGCATTCATGAATGGGTTAGGGGGCCCTACTCATTTAAGTTGCGTTTCCGTCACTTGACTATATGTGCTTATAGGAAGATAAACAGGACAACCCCACATTCGCGATGGGGAAGTCTCTGTGAATGACAGAGCTATTAGGCAGATGATTGGCTCCCATTTAACTTGTTGTCAGTCACATCTATGAAGTTATGCACAGGACTACACCAAAACACTGTTTCTCGGTATGTGGCGCAATAAGGCTTTTGTATACTGCTATCTTTGATATCTTAAGGAAATTTTTCTATTTATTCCTTGACGTAACATGAAGTCTAGAAACAAAATAACCTCCTAATCCACAGACTGATAATCATTGGTACACTACTTACATGGCTGCTTACAATCATTGCAGAAACCCAACCATGAGGATTTTCCCCCATTCCCAAAATGTCTAGGGGTTCAGATTTCTTCCAAGGTTTCAAAGACCAAATAATGTAGGCTCTTGCAAAGAACCCAAAATGGATGTCT
The DNA here is from genome assembly GCF_964188355.1 of Buteo buteo. Classification (NCBI taxonomy): domain Eukaryota; kingdom Metazoa; phylum Chordata; class Aves; order Accipitriformes; family Accipitridae; genus Buteo; species Buteo buteo. Next base: position 49,952,575 of record NC_134175.1, read on the forward strand.
CCATTGTAAAGTGAAGCAGAGTTGAACATAAATCAGCAAGAGTAGTGTGTATCATTAAAACTTACTGGCAGCTAACACATAGGGTCCTTTCAACCACCACGAGAAAGCTGTAAGTGTAGTGAGCAGCAGTATCTGAGCTAGCTTAATCTAGCTAGCAGAGATAAAACACCAAAGTCAAAAGAAAGCTTTAGCAACCAAGATAAACATTTTCCAAGAATGCATGGTATGTAATTACGTTGCTGCCATATGCAAATCCGGTGTCACTGCATCTGCACTGCTGCTGGTACCCGCAATACCTAGAATGACTCGGTATAGGTATGTTTAGCATATCTTTAAAACACACCTTCCATTTCGTGTCTGAAGACCTATCCTTTGATTTGCTGAAACGTGAATATAAAAAAAAGCAGAAAACCTTACAAAGAAATGATAATAGCTAGCTGCTTTGATACCTATGGCAACATGACTACAAATAAGCAATTCAAAGAAACAACTAATTCAGTAAAGTTATGAAGTTACGATTTTTTTTTAATTTTTTTGCGGTCTTTAACGTATCTGCAAGGCTCTTTCATCCAGTTTTGTAAAGAAGTGTAAGTAGCCATTCTGAATTGATTATTACAACTTTAGGATGAGTGACACTTGACTGAAAAAGTAAAAGGATGTCAGTCTCCTTTGTTTTCATTTTCAAAGAAGGAACACAAAAATACTCTTCTCCCTCCATGCTCCTCTTCTATTCAAAAAAGAAAATTAAAGATTGTGGTTTGGGCCCATGGTGTTGGACTCCACTCTCCCTCCACAATGACTAAATATATAGAACTACTTAATCTGGTAGTTCATGTAAAGTCTTCAGCTTCCTGGACAATGCAAGCTGAACATAAACTCCTATTTTACCAAAATTGGGTCATATTCCTGCACACAGGATGTCTGCAGGATTTGGTCCAAGTCACCTGTAGTCTATATTCTTCCAATGCATTAGAAGTTACCAATACCATATGGCTCTTCTTTCCTGCAGCAATTCAAGAAATTCAGGGATGCAGGCATTCACTCAATTTTTTTTCTTCTTCTTTCTAAAATTTATGTTTGGATCCCAGCAATTCATCTTGTGCTACAAAATGTTTATGGTTTCAACTTGTATGGAGAATCCAGCAGCCTTCAGAGATCGAAGGGCCATTCTTACTGTCAAAACTGTAAGCTTCACAACAGTAACTTCATTTTCATTAGTTTCATAAAAGATATAGAAATACATAATCCCTTTAGCTGCCAATAGCCTTACAGAATAAAAACATGCAACACCAAACAGTAAGTTTTTGCTGACCACAGAACACACAATTAGCTTTTGTCAAATGCTTTTAGAACTGTACAGTCACTTATGCATTTTTAAGACTATAATTAAATTGCCAAAAAAAATTATAACAGGACACAAAATGCAGCTTTTCTGCATAAAAAGATTTAAAAAAATTATCTTCTTTCAGTACAGAAGATAAAAGCATATTTTAAGTCATTATTTCCTCTTTAGGCTTCCCTCCTAGGTGCAAGGAGGGGGTTTAGTTTCCATTCTAAGCTGAGATGAACCAGTTGGTCTAGCAAGCTCGTTCAATGCTTCAAAGCTATTGCACTGCAATTCCAGGTTTTATTTCAAAACTTTTACACCCCAGGTTAGCCAGGGTCAAGAGTTCTGCACAGGCTGTATAAGTCCACCCTCAAGAGTGACACTACTTTTTCACTCTCATCACTTAAATAAATTATATTGAAAGCTTATTCAGTGATTTGGGTAAATACATGGTGCCTGGAAACCTACCTAGTGAATCCTTTGACCGCATTAAAATCTGCATATTTGCTGTAAGCAAGCAAGCCACTATCGTAAGTTGTAGGCTTTCCTTTTCAGCTGCTGTTTCATGAACAAAAGAGCAAAACAAGCTTCCCCCTGATGTCAGCAAGAATATTGCTTCCTACAAATCTGCATCCCTATCTGTTACAGGATCTCTAAGCCAGTAGAAGTTAAATATCCTTTAAGCCAAGAGATGTGTGTGTAAGTGTATATATCTATCTATGTTCATATTTGGAATACTTTTGAGTCCATCCTAAGTGAGATTTTTAAATTGTGTGTAACTGTGCCCCATACACATCTAAAACATGCTTAAAATTACCCTGCTATATGAATATCATATTCACGAAAAATTAAAAAACAAAACCAACAACAACGTAACCCACAAACAACAGCAAAAAAGTACAAAAGAAGTCAGAAAATTGGTATTTTAAGATTTACTTCTGCAAAAGCTATTCTGGCTACACCAGGGTCCTACCAAGCATGTTGGCTTAGATGAACTGGCAGCACACTTGCAGGATCTAGCCAGTACCTATGCGGCTGTTGTTTCCTAGCAAACATCTGAGCAACTACCCCTTGTTTGTCTCATTAAAAAGAAATGAGAAGATACTGTTACAAAGTATGCTGAAACAGTGAGTTAATGAGATTACATACTGGAAATCACCTAAAAATAATTATTAGCTGTTTACCAGAATCCTGTGAAATTTCCAGTAGATAATATTCAAATTCAAGTTGTTGGGGGGAAAAAAAAAGAAACAGAAAAGAACGTATCAGCCTATGTATAAACATATACTATTACATACAAAGCACCAATTCATGTTCTGCAATTGCCTTTTCTTCTGCATGGGAAAAGCCCATGCTACACCTCTCTGAAAAAATACAGCAAACTTCCCCCACACCTCAGCCACTTCCAGACCAAAGTGCAGCATGACATTTGATACACACGCTTTCGATCTGCGCTTTGCAAGCGTGTGGTAAAGTCCTTTTTAAAGATGATGTGAATTACAGGTATGCAGATGGAAGTGCTAGAAAGGGTTCTAGTTTCAGTCTCTGAAGCACCTTCACGGCAGTAACCACATGATTCAAAACTGTCTGTACTCATTGCTGCTACCATTTGAACACAGGATATCGTTTTGCTTTGCACTAAGACATATTTCTCTGATTTTAAAGCACTACATTTTCATAATTCAGCAAAAATACTCCAAGCTTTTAGCAATAACACCCTAAAAGAGGAAAGGAAGACTTTGGAATTTTTCCTGCTTTTAAATTAAGCTTCATCTTTTTTAAGCCTCCAATAATTTCAAAAAATTCTTACTTCACCAGCTAGGCTTCCGTTAGGCTTTTACTTGTGAAAAGTGGCCTTGTTAAAAGTGAAATGCATTCTATTTAAAACATAGTCGCATGTCCTTTGTGAAAAGGGCAACTGACCACACAAGAATAATGTACGAGGTTAGAAGGAATTGCCTTCAAACAATAAAAATGCATCAGATACAGTGCACAGCTGCACCCCACAACCCAGCCGGTCATCAGCACTCCAGCTTCATCCTGCTGCTTTTCCAGAGGGGATGGGAACAAGCTGAATGCTCAGAACATACAGTGGGAAGGGCTTGCGTAGGAAAGAGGTAGTTGGGAGAAGTCCACAGGGGAGGACAGTCCTTGGAGCCACTTGTCCTTCTAGACCTGAGCAGCCAAGAACACAACTGTCACCTTTATAATTCTGCAACCTGCACGCTGTCTTGCATTTTTACTAGCACCGCACCGCAGCAAAGGAGCCAACAGCTGAGACGCACCCTAAATTTTCTTTTACATTTAACACCACCACTTGCATATCAAAGCCTACATGTGAAAATCACTAACATTTATGGAGCCACTTAACTGCACACTGAAGCTTGAAACAAGTTACAGATGGACAGGTTGTGCTTACGTACCCAGTATATGCCTGATGCAAATAAATGAGAAACTGGAAGTTGGTCACCTCAGAGTGGCACTGGTGGTCTCTGTCTAATCTCCACTCACGCCAGTAAGTGCCTATCTCCCCTTGGACTCACTATTGTTTTGCGTGTGCTAGTAGTATTTCAACGCATATCCTTCCCTTATGCTCTACACCATATGAAATTGAGCGCGATGAAAGTATTTTAGAAAAAATACCTAAGTAACTTGGAGCCACATTTTCAAAAGGAGAAGCTGAAAATCTCATGGAGTTACAATGAGACTGGGGTACCTAAATGTTTAAATCATTTCTCAAGATGGCAGTTCAGCAAAGCCTCTCAAAAACTTTTGAAAATCTTATCCTGTATAGTGTTAATCATAGCTCTGTCTTCACAACATACACAATTTTTACAGTTTATGGTAAAAAAATACACAACATGTAATACTTGTGTGAACTAGAATTTCTTCCCCCCCCATCATATCAAGTTCACTCACTTGGGGATTGCATCAAGGCGAGAGAGATGCTGTTCTTCCTCTGTGAGGCTGTTTCTCCCCAGCTCTGAACATGGACTGGACTACCTATCCTCTCCCACCTGCTGATACATACCAGAAGACGACACTACTTTAAGTTTATGTGACTTTTGTCTCTGCCCAACTCACAAGGCTGCTGTGGGCCCTGCTCATCTGTGCAAGAAGCAGCCTCAGAGGCATTACAGGCCTTTAGTGTCTGGCAAAACCCTCCACGGAGAAAGCATCGTGGTGGTTGTAAGCGATTTGTGGAAGAAGTGAAAGGCCCGGAGTTTGTTGTTTACTCCTGTATCTCAAATTTAATTAAATTTAAAACATGGCAGAGTTTACGACACAGACAAATAATTAAAACATTAATCTAAATGAATGCATGACTTAAACATATATAGTCCTCGGCATTTGATTTCATGTGAATCACCGAAAGCCTGTTATTTCCTGTAGTAACTTATGATTTATGTCTTCAGCCCCTTTCCTCAATCTCATGTATATCATCTGCCTGGAAGAGATGCACCTACATGCCCAAGCTGTGGGCATGATACCTTCCCCAACCATCGTGGACAGTAATACCACCTACAAATTGCAGACACTGTAGTACACAAAAGCTACTCTTCAACGTTTCCACTCTTTGGCAATACCTAAAGGAAAACACACTACTCGAACCAGGCTTTCCAAAACTCTACTTTTTCAACAACTTTTTCTTATGGCTTTGCCATCTCACTGGCTGCCACTGAAAACAATCAAATTAGGCAAGTCTTTCCTATGTTACACTGAGAATGACATACTATTAATTGATTGCACCCCATAAAATTTTAAAATATGAAAAAAGTTGGTTTTATACAATTTACTTACTCCCTAAAGACTCCAGACTACTCAACTGATAGTTTTATAATATTCTTTTTTTAATTATTATTATTATTATTATTAAAGAGACTGAGTGAAGAATGATAGGGAAAAGCCCGCATCTTTACAATAAAAAGTAGCTGAAAAACAGCTTCTTAACAAGATACTTTCTAGAATTTATAAAGAAAAATGCCCTGAAAGACCTAGATGCTAGGAACAAAAATAACTACTGTAAGTAAATGGCAAGATGAAGGAGGAAAAGAGTATCACAAGCATCAAACAAGCCAATAAAAACTTCATTAGAATAAACGGACTCTAAACGTTCGAACAATCTCCATGCTATGGAGACCTCTGATAATGTTACGACAGACAATTACAGTGCTAACACAGTTCTGATGCCTCAGAGTTGAATATACAAATCAATTAGGACACCAGAAGAAATGTGTGTCAATATAAGCAACACAACCTACGAAATACTGGAATTCTGTGCTACCTCAATAAAAGCTTACACTGCAGCCCTTCCCTCGTTGCAGCCCGTAGTATTGTCTTTTTGTTACTTGACCACATATTTTAATGTAACACGTCGGAGCTTAAAAAAAACTTTACGCTTGTTACTCTTCTGTCAAATTTAGTACAAGTTGCCTGATGAGTTCAGAAGTTATTGGAGTAGAAAGGGGAAAGGAGAAGCAACGGCACTGACACACACTATGTCACACCGGCTTGTTTCCTTAAACAGACCAGGCTTAGAGCCGTTTTACATGCATAGAGGCTGTGATGGTGAAATATGAGGCCTTCCCTTAAAAGAGGCAATCCCAGCTGGTTTAAGTGTTAGAGACACTGGGGACAGGGGATCCCTCCCTTAAAATACTGACTGATATGTCCACCACAGGCAAAATTCACAAAAAAGTTATCAGATTTTCATTATGGTTTTAATGCACAAACAAGTCTTTTACGCTTGAAGATACAACCAAATTTATTAATTCTCAGTGTGAGGAAAACTAATTTTCCCTACCAAAAGTATAAAATATAGTCTCAATTCACTGTTGACTACCACTAGTCTGTACAGTGGAATTCCACATATTTTGATTTGGGGGGGGGGAGGGGGGGGGGGAGAAGGTGGGATGGTAAATAGAAAATATGTATCTGAACAGCCAAACATTTTTGGTCATCTCTTCCTATTTTGCTGTAGGGCCCACCCATCTCTTAGGTCTGTCTCTTGTACAGCCATATGAAGCCGGTCTACTTGAATTACAAGTACAGCACAATTGTTAACAGACATACCTCATTCGTGATCTTAACATTTCCCACCTCTGTTGCAACCATGTGAATCCAGTTTTTGATTAAAAAGGAGAAAAAGAGAAGTCAGCAAGCATGTCGCTAATCTTGCCTTGAAGGAAAAATTCCTTTGATTCCCAAAACCTGTAACCTTACCAGACTTACCAAACACTGGAAGCACAATGTGAACTGTACCATCGTTTCAAGGCAAGCACAGTAAAAATCATTAGTAGACACCTACTAACACCAAGAGGGCTGTACCCACTGAGCTGGGCACAAAAGGCAATCAAGTCTCCTTTTCTTTACCGAGCCAGTTAGTGCCACCAACACAACCAAGGCAGATGAAGAAAGGTAGTCCCCAGACTGCACACACTGAAGTCCTTATCGTAGAGTCCCTGCTGTCTGCTCAAACAAGCACCACACAGAGAAATAAGAAAAGTTCTTTAACTTGATCCCTTAATGATCTTCTGAATGGTAGCACCTTCACAAACAATTACGAGTATCCCCCCACAAAGTGTAGCATGAAGCCGAACTAATGAATCTGCTCTGGAATTGATGATACTCTGCATGGACACGGTGACCCACAAAGAGAGACAACATACTGCAAGAGCAGGGAGCCCAGGACCCCGACTCTACACTGAATTATTGGCCATGAGCCACTTAACTCCTGTGGCTTGTGTAGTTCCCTGTTTGACAGGCAGAAAACATACTTTCCCTTTTTCGTCTAAGAAACACATGGTATTTATCAGAAGTAGTATTACCTTCATTCAAAACTGGGAGCAGTAAAATACCAGGCTGTGCTGCTTTAGATGTCTTCAACAAAGCAGTCTGGGAATCTTGTCTATGAATCTCAGTGGTGAGCAGTACTTTTTCCCATCCGTTCTATCTGTTTCAGTCCAATGGACAGATGATAAAGTGCAATTTTCCCAATTGTAAGTGTTCTTAAATCTGAATAGAGTTAGGGGGAGAAAAGAAAAAAAGTATATGAGCTCATCTGGTCTAACTTCCCAACTGTTTTAGGCTAAGACCCTCCAACAAAATACCACCCAATACTACATCACCCAAATATTTATTCCAAATACATTCCTTAGTCTAGCACTGTCTGCAAAAAAAGACTATACTTGAGCTAAAGGCAAAAGACAGGAGAGTCCACAATCACCTGTGCCCATTGATCATCAAGACTAGCTAGGTTTGTTTACTTCACACTTCATCAAATCCTATAGCAGAGGAGCCATGTGAGCCTTGCCTCCTCTCCTCCAAGAGCCCATCAACCTGACCTGCCACTAAAGGTCCTCTCTACAAGAGATGGCCACCATTACCATTCTAAGCACATCAGGGAAACACCCCACCCCACCAGAATTCAAGACAATATACTAATGGCAGTCTTGCAGTGCTGTGTAAGTTAATGTCAAGATTCTACGTGTTTGTCTACTTCATGGTCTTTCTTTGTACATGCAAAGACTGCACTAGCCTTTTTGCCATGGCATCATAGTCACCACAGATAATCACACCTCCAAGCCCTCCCCTCGAGTCAAAGAATTGGGATGGATGAGGTTGGAGCAGACCTCCAGAGTCCAAACTCACCCAAACCCTCTGCTCAAACCAGGGTCAACCACGGCAGGTTCCCCAGGTCTACCTCAAGTTCTGAGTATCTCCACAGATGGAGACTCCACAGCCCCTCCAGGCAACTTGTGCCAACATTTGACCACTCACGGTGAAAAACTTCTTTCTGTGTTTAAACGGAATTTCCTGTATTTCAGTTGGTGCCCCTGAGCCTACTCATCTCGACGGTAAACTGTCCCAGCTCTCCCTGCCTCTCCTCGTATCACGCCCATATTCTCAAAATGGGGTTTCCCAGCCCAAGTTTTCTGTAGCAACTACAGTTTTACTGTATTTTGATGACTGAACTGCATGACTAACTGTGGATATATTTCTCCCATATTCTTTGCATCATCTCAAAAATGAAGCACCAAAAATTAAATCACCAACAAAACCGCTGATTAAGTGCAACTAAGCCACAAACACATGGGAGACCCACTAGATGTGGGTCTTTCTCATCCCAAAAGTTACACTCTAAGCAACAGGGCATTTTTAATCTTTTCTGTCTCGGCTACATATAATTCAAGTTTTGATATCAAAATATTGTGTTGCAATGATTTAATGCTTTAAAGTAAGTTAGTTTAATATAGCAATATAGGCCAGACACAAAATCCTATTAAAAAAATACATCAGCTTTGTCTCACAAAGCCTTCTATCACGAAACCATAGTGATCAGCATTAATTATTTTTTTTATTTATTTATTTTTTTTATTTAGCTTTTAAGCCTTCACTGACAGAAGTCCAAGTTAACCTTTACTTTATTTTGTCCTGGGCTAAATCCACTGCAACATCCTTTTTGCCCTTTTAAATACAGAAACTTTTTGGAAGTCTTCCAGCACTTTGAAATAAACACATTTACAAGATATGCAATAATTAACATGAGTGGTTCTAGAGGCTCCTGACACAGTTCTCGAGTCCCTATGATGTGATGTCCAGATCTGTTTATATAATTTTTTTATTTAATAGTTAATTTCAGAAATCACTCCTTTACCATTCTTAGCAAAGTGGGTGTGAACTTCCTACTCCAAACAAAAAATGATATGGGAAAGGAGAAAACACTATAATAAAGTGTGTAAAAAGCAAAATTACATTAAAAAGACAAAAAATACATCAAAACACTTTTAAAAGTTTATGCTTAATGAAGTCTTAATAGAAAGAGCTGACTTTGTGAGACACACTGAAAATGACCATTTCCCCCTGTAGATGGTTGTCTTGGAGCCAGAGGACTAGCTGCATTAGACACAAAGATCAGTAGATTGTGATGTTTACAGACCTAAAAGTTGGTATCTGGCCACTTCTCGACTGCAAGTTAGATTACATGTTTCTACTTATTTCTCAAAATGACAAGGTTTAATACTTTTTTTTTTACTTCAGTCTGCACAGAAGAACTTAAGATTCTCAACAGCAATGAACTTGTGAGAGAGTTTCCAACCCAAGTTTTCGACGAGATAGGGTAGAAATAGGATGATTTTCAAAACATAAATTCAAACTGGCAAACTCTGATGTCTTTTACTATTGAATACTAAGGGAACTAGTTGAAATCACTCCTGAATCACCTGCAATTATCTTCAAAAGCTCATGGAAGTCAGAAAAGTTCCCAAAGACATGAAGTGCTAGCACAAACAAAACTTACTCCAAAAGAGAAGAAAATGGAGAAATGAGAATTACAGACAAGCAATCCTTACTTCCATACCAACAGGTTACCAAAACAAGTGATTAAACAACCTATTTGTACACACCTAGAGGACTAGCCAGTAAAGATTTGTCAGGGGGGAAAAAAAAGTCACATCAAACTAATCTTAATTTTCCTCTTTAACAAGAAATGCATCTGGACCTCAGTGAGGTTTTTTTTTACACAACATTCTAGAAAATATGAAAAAATATAATCGAGGTTATACCACTAAGATACGGGAACATCAGAGGATGCAAAACTGCCCTGTGGGAATAAGCACCAGTAGTTTGCTATGAGAATGGCACAACACTGGAAACAGGCAGGAATCTGTCCTCAGTCTAGTATGCTTCAGTATTTTCATTGATGGCTTGCAGAGTACACACTTAAAAATCTTAGCAAGTAACGCTGAGCTCTGGGAGGTGTTGCAAGCGTATACTAGAATTTTAATGTATCTTAACTGAACTGCCACTTTTGATGGAGAGCTTGAACCCTAACAAAGAAGTTTAGCAATTAAATTCCAAATTATGTCATTTTACTATTATTTTTCTTTAATATATATTTAAGTAAATCAGGAATGATTCAAACAAGTTTCATCCTACCTGAAGACAAGAGATGAACAATTCCCAGGACCCCTTCCAGATCAAATTTCTACAAGTGTAGTATAGTTCTACACTGAAACAATGAAAATGGAATGGAGAAAAATGGATGAAAAGATGTTTCCACATCAGTGAAGCAGCACAGAGGCCCCAGCACTGCAGAGGCACAGATGACCCATCCTCACAGATCTCCTGCTAATCTTCACCAGTTCTGCCCCCCAGACTCTAGTTTTTTCCATGCTGAACCTCAATGTGGAGTAAAAGAATTCAGAGGTAACTGAGTAAAATCTATGTAACTATCCTAATTCCCTACACAAGCTGTTCTGCAAAGAGACATTGCTCAGCCCAGTGTTTTTAACACCACAAGCATTTTAAAAAGTTATCAGGGAAGTAGTCAAATAGTACTTTTCTCTAGTATCTATGTATACACTGTGGCTCTTCAGTTAGCCAATTAGCAGAAACATTAAGCCGCCAAACTTCCATTATTTTTACAACATGTAAAAATTATTTTTTATATATATATCATGATTTTAAGAAGTACAACTAAACAGAGCACTACTGTAATCTTCTAGTTATATTTTTGCTAGTTTTTAACGTCAAAACATTTAACTGAGGTACTCTTTATTTGAAGATGACTAATTATAATGTGTTCCATTTGGAGAACAAGAGTTCAATATCCTAGCATTAATTAAAGCAAATGCACTCTCCTAGCTTAAGATTAAAATCTAAAATGCAGCCAAAAGAAGTTTATTCCTTGTATCTGTCAGATCACAAAAGCATCCAATACAACAGGGTAAGGTTGCCAGAAAACGCTAAGACTTTCAAAAAGATATTATTTCATATACGTGGCTTAGCTCCGAAGCTGAACTAGAAATGACATCCGAGCTTAGGACAGTAAGCCTTTTTGCCAATGAATTTCTTGTAAAGTCAACAATTATAATTTATTCTGATCCTTTGTGTCACCATATTAGTAGTTATTTTTCAGCAATCCCAGAGCAGCAACAAATAATGCCATAGAAGAGGACTGATATAATTACAGGCTGAAAAAGATAGGCCAGCACCCTTACACTCCAAACTACCCTCTGTGGCTCCTTCATACCCCATATGTTGCTAATAAAACTGTTTGAATCATACCTATGAGACAGTTTTACTGATATTGTATCAGGTCCCTAGGTTCTTTGTATGAGATACGATGTCACTAGCACTATAACTATGCAAATTTTTTGATACAGGATCCCACCGGACACAATATTACATACGTAATTCGCAGTATGAAACTGTGCATTAACAATAATTCTAGTGTTATATAAATGAAACCACTATGTTTATTGAAAAGCTCGCCACACTACAATGAAATCAAATTTAAAAAGCAATAAAGAGCAACTGATGTGCTCATAGTAAAGATGGCAACATTGGTATTTTTCCCCCAAACAATGTAAATTTTACTTTGTGTTCACGTGACAATGCTTTACAGAAACTTTTAGCACTGACACTAAACAAATGCAACTCCCTCCCCCCACAGTATTAATTAATGACTTAAAATAGGAACCTTCTGAGCCCGTTTTTAGAAACAACCATGTGATTTTCAGCAAGAATCTGTACTGTATTCACATGCAAGTGCGAGTGTCAGTTTCTACTGCTAATAAAAGAATGATAAATGCTAATGATAAAGACTAAGAACTGCAGCAGTAAAAAACCAACAGCGTGGGGATATCAACATCCATCGTGCTGAAGCACCTCAGAAGTATCATCTTCTGGTCAGAAAACACCTGCGCTCTAATTCTGCATCTGACTTCAAATATCTGTATGACCTCAGGCAAATGATGCTTCTTCCCAGCTCGCATCACGTGCATTAAGGTCTCTTACCATTTCCTGCATAAGAATGTGGTCAGTGCTTTATATACATACCTGCAAAAAGGCACGTCTGAAAGATCTTAAAAATCAGTGTTGCGAGTAGAGACAGCAGAGGTGCAATCACCAATCTGACAGTACAAGCAGCTTGAAACACATTCCTCTTTTTTGTGTTCCCAGGGACCTCCTCCCTCCGCTATTAATTTATTGGTTTGCTGCAGGTGGAGAATACTGGGGCTTGTAAAAAGAAGTCTCTTTTTAAAAGAAAGCTGAAAAAAAAGGTAACAGGCTAGCATGATAAAGTGAGTCTGGTAAAGAGCCAGACTTAGGAGATAAAAGTACGCTATTTCACCAAGGTGCTGCAAGAATTAATAAACCAGATAATTTTGTAAAGTAAATTGTACAGTAAATTTGTATAGTAAATTGTACAGGAAAAAAACACAGCTCAGTATTCCCTGGATATACTTTTAATGCCTTCGACTACAGATAGAAAATATAAATGACACACCATGACTAGCTAAGAACTCTCACGCTGAGAAGCACTGACTTTAACTAACTGATGCAAGGTTTTACTCGATGGAAGAAAAACGGAGTTGTAACCAGGGACTCAGTAAGCAAGATGATAAATTGACTGCTTCCTATAACTTGTGTGCTTCCACTACAGGGGTAGCTTAAGCAGTAACTTTTTCCTGATGTTTTCCTTGACACCACCCTCTGCACAACATGAAAACTGTCATAGTTTTATTCTATTTAAAAATAAATAAATAGCAGCTTAGGTAACATCTTACAAGGCAGAAAGTTCACACTCCATCCCGTGAACATTCTGCCCTCTGGTATTGCTGCTACATTTTATCATCATACAATTCAGAGAGAATTATATGCCTTTTTTCAAAGTTTTAGAAAAACAAACCCCTCCTCCCCAAATATAGCCCAAAGCTGTTATGAAGCAACTCATTTTTAGAAAAAGCACTTAGGCAGATACTTAATTTTAATTAATAGTCTCACTGACTTCAACATTTGCACAGCGAGACAACTCCACGCTTCAATTAAAGCATGCACATAAACGCTTTGCTGATTCATGGCCAAAAGCATGACAGGAACATCATTATATAAAATGCTCATAATATTAAAGAAAAAAAAAAAAAACAAAGCCAACAACCTCACCCTCAAACAGAGGGTGCAAACTCACAGCTTGAGCAGAACTTACAGGTTGCTGAACAGATGAACGCTAGGGCTAAGATAAATTCACAATGAAATTATTTCAGAGCGGGCAAAAGAACTTTGGGGAAAGAGCTTAACTAAGTGGAGACTACACGAGCCCAGTTCTCCAACCTTGGCATCTACTATCTGCCAAGATTGGGTTTTCAGGAGTTGAGAATTCTTTACCAGAAGAGTGGAGGCAGCTGCACCTTTACTTCTGATGATTTGCCCTATTTTCCATTGTTCACATAGCAGATAAGCAGATTTTTTTTCAATATACAATTAATTACATCTAGTTCAGTTCCACCATGGATCACACTGAACATCTTCAGCAGACGTTCACTTCCAGGGAACAGCCACTCCAAGTTCCAGTGTTGCCCATCCTAATATGCCTATAACAAATCTAATTTTGAAATAATATGACACACAAGAAACACTAGTCAATTATTCTTCACTATCTATGTAATATCATAAACTGTAAGCTTTAATTTTTAGGCAGAATCTTTAAAGGTAGTTGGTAAAAAATTTTTGTTGAAATACTTTCCGGTCCTATTCATAAGCAAAACTGTGGTACTTGATGGCCTGTGGCTCACTACTACCAACTCATAATTTTAGAAGTTTAGAAGAAAACCTTCATTCCAGGACAGCCAAGCAATACTTAAAAAGTAATCCCACGCACACTTTTACTAAGGCATCAAGAAAGTTGCGGTTGATGGCAAAAGCGAGCTGAACGTAAAAATTTTAAAGCAGTAGCCGCTAAGAGTTAAACTGCTTAAAGAGAAGCTAAGGATGAGAAGTGGTTTCCCAAATAACCTGCTTCCTTCCTCCTTCACCTGGACAAACAACTAGGTGCTGTGCGATGAATCTGGCTGCTGGTCGATGGGATGGGCAGAAGCCACAGGAGTTTGCTGGTAGCTGGGGTGTTCACCTCCTCGCGATGCTCCTTTGGGTGCGGGTATCAGCGCGAGCCTCCCACCAGCCCCAGAACCACCACCACCTCCTCACAATGCATCCTTCAGGAAACCATCGAGCTAAAGACTCTTCCACTTGCAAAACCTGCAACGGTGACATTCATCAAACGAGGCTTAGCATCGCAAAGCTGTGCTACAACACGACCAGCGAAAAGAGACCCGAGTTCCCTCTCCATCACCTCGAACAGCAGGAATAGGATAGCCCAGATGACAGACACCTCAAGCAACAAAACGGACACAAACTTGCAGGTAGAAAATGAACATGTGAGCAGTTTTCTACAGGACCAACTTAGACCCAGGACAGCTGATTAGCTCCAGCTCGGCATTAGCCTTGCCAGACTGCCCTGCATTCACAAGGTAACATATGCAAGCTAAAGTAAAGCCAGGCCAAACCTGACTTGGCTCTGCACAGCACCAGCTTGTGCGTTTCTCCAACCGTTTCACACCTAATTTACAGAGTACATTATCTGTCCACGTATCGCTGAGATCTAACCTGAGAAGTGACTAGAATCAAAATCAGTTAATTGAGTAATGCTTAAGTGAAATGCAGAAAGCAAACATCACACACCGGAAGACTTTCTGAAAATGCATTCTTTTTATTCCGACTCCATTAAGCAGTCCAGTACTTTTGAAGGATTAATGAAAAAGCTATCAAGTAATAATACAGAAGAGGAATACTGATTCTCGGTGAACACGCCAACACACGATGAAGTGCAGAGACCTTTTTCGTAGTAAAGATTCAAGCCAGGACATTCAAAGAACTACAGGGACACGAGAACTTGCCCACTTGATCCACAAGCTGAGTATATTTCATTTTTATGAGACAGCATTCTGATAACTGCTCCCTGAACCACAGACTCACTCTAATACTCCTCAATTAACAATACAACATAGTCATTATTCTCACAAAATTGACAACACATTTTTTCACACCAAGGTTTAGTAAAGAATAGAAAAGTCTGCCTAAACATCCAGAACAGAAAACATTTACCTTAAAATTAATACCAATTCACTTAAAAAGAGAATCAGTCAATGAGTATATGTAAACACATGAGGATTATTTCCACAAACTTTACTTGTTAAACAGGACACAATGTTTCATTTACAACTGTTGTTTTTTAATCAGGAACTGAAGACAAGTCCAGGAAGAACAGGAGTAAATAAGTTTCTAAGCAAACAATTCATATAGACGCTTTTTAACAGGACCAGACAAAACATTCCTTAAAGTTGCATTTACAAGCCAAAGCTAACCTCGGGCATCACGTTCAGCATGTATGAGATAACCTACGTGGATACTGACCTTAATAATACTACAGGGGCAAATTTTGCACAAGGAAGACGTGCTCTTGAACAAATGTTTTCCAATGTATTAGGCATACCGAAGCTTTTTTCTGCATCAAGAACCGCATGTCACATTCCTTAAACTGTTTCTTTTCTTGACCAAATATGCTGTGGACAACCTACAAAGGATGCCCCTCGGTGTTCCTCTTTGAGGTTCTCATCTACAGTTTCCACTAACAATGAAAAAAGTGGATTTTTTCCCCTAAAAAATCACGGTCACATTTAGGATCAGCTTTCCTAAGCTCATCTGCCAAAAAAATATCCTAAATGATTAGAGACTTTCAACACTAACAGAAGCTCTGATAGAGATTTTTATTGACTTTAAATCAAGCACAGATCCAGAGCCCACAGTAATGCAAAAGTAGGGAGAGCACAGGACGACAAGCAGCAGGAATGGCTGTATAAGATATATGAAAATCCAATAACAAAACTAGTGACTGGTCTAATTTAAAACACAAATGGAAAGAAAAAACAGTAATTCCACACTTACCAGGCCTTCCTAGAGCTACTTACGCATAAAAGACTAGTAAAATGAAATGAGATATATTTGACTGTATATCCCAACATCAGTCTTTCAGGTGAGGTACTCCACTCGTGACCCTGACAGACCTGCAGCCCTTCTCACAGGAGCAGGTAACATCATAAACCTGGGCAGTGTCACTGTCCCGCCAGACATCAGCCTCACATACGAATGTACACTCGTATCATACCACAGTCCATACATTCTCTCCACATGCGTGTACTCGCAGATCTTTTCACCCATTCAGGAGCTACAACAGAAAAAAAGAGGAGAGCTGGCCTGCAAAAATACACAATGTTTTCAATCTCTTCCCAATAATTCACATTTTCTGCAGCAGCTCTGCTAAATCCTTGACCATACCTCAAATCGTCAGGTTTCTCCAGATCTTTCAGTTCTGAAGAGTGACCCCCACCCATCTGACCAGACGTGTCCCTTCCATGGATCTTAAAATTGTTTTAAATGGTAAAGACAACGCCTCAGTCTCTAATTTGGATGCTATACAATGTTCTTGAGTCTTTCTTTAGGAAAGTCTTGTTAGCAGAGGCAACAGGCTCTAACAGAATTCAACCTTTAAAACAACTGTCAACAGGCCAAAGTCCCAGCTCCACATCCCAAGACCCCAACTGTAAACCATCTCCCTGAGCACAATGAAATTAACCAAATGTTCGAGACTGGACACATTTAATTCTTTGCACTCAGATTACAGAATAATTAAGAGGCTGGAAACAGCAAATTGGCTTAAGCTGAAGTTACACAATTGGGTGGACAGAATGCTTTTGTCCACAAGAAAGCATTTACATATCTAACAGAAGATATTTTAAATTGGTTTATATTGACTTAAAAAAATAGAATTTTAAATAGATTCTTATTGCAGTAAAAAGCATGCTTTCTGAGTAACTAGATCACCAGATGTAAAAAAACCACACACACTGCATGGATTTCCCATGCAGAATGTGCATGCTCGTGATCATTTATCTTTCTGCCTCAAACTCTTCAACTTGTAGAGCTTTAGACCACCACAATAAATTAAATAAAATTCAGAATATAATGTTCTAATACTGTCTTTACAGATAAATACAATATTGGCAAATGCTTACCAGGTTACACATGCTAAGCAGTTCAAGTGATAATCACAATGATGAATGTGTAATCTAATGCCCATTCACTTTGATTTATATGAACCATCATACAGAAGCCTCACGTATCTGTTTTAAGTCAATGGGAAGGATCCCATTTTTCCTGACCTGAATCAGTGTTTGGTCTAAACTTAGGCATTTCGTATTTTTTTGCATTAAACAGAATCAGTCTTCGCACATAGTTAAAGATGCCTGGGGCCGCACAGTCCTTTGCAATCTCAGCAACTGGCCCTATCATTCCCTGTGATAGTCTTGCTGGAAAAAAAAAGCAACCAAATTTCCCCCTGCCCTTCCAGCTGTGGGAGAAACAGATCAGCCTATTCTTTACTTCAGAAGAAAAGGCCCTGCAAAGGTCAACCTTTCAAACGAAATAAAGATCATTAACACTGAATACAGAACTACTTAGATTCTCACTTTTTGTTTGTATAACTAGGATTCCATTGTACCTATTTCAGGGTGCTCTATATTTTTTATATATATGTGTAGATCTATACACGCACACCCATATCTTGTTTCTGAAACTAATATATAATGGAAGGCTTGCTTATTGAATCAGAAAGAAGCCACCTAATGATAAGGCATTGCTTTTATTCTCAAAGTATCATACTCATGAGACAAACTGCAATTCATCAAACAAGCTTCACTGTAGCCTGCCCTGAATGCAAAAAAACACTAAACCACAGAGTATGGATAGGAAAACATAGGTGCAGAGTGCCAGCTGCCTAACATGTTATTTATTTTTACCACAAGCCACAGTTATGCTAACCGTCCCATGGAGAGAGACAGTCTTCTCCTCAAGACTCTTAAGTCTCTTCTAGAATATAAAATCTAGACCAAGAGTTCTGCCATATGGCAGCATCTAAGCCTATGCAGTTTCTATGTTATGCTCTAAACCAGTGTTTACTCTAGACTTTGGTCTACACCAACCTAGGCAACAGCCTAGCACATCACCCTTACTTCAAACATACCTTACATACAGAAAGAGACTGATTAGTTATATCAGTCCTCATTACAAAAGAGCAATACTGACAGATGAAAAAAAATACATTATTTGTGGGAAGGAGCAGAGGTGCAGGTTGCAATTTTCTTGAGTCAGACCAGTCAAGTCTCATTACGCTACCTGATGCTACATGGCCAGGCGCTGTAAAAGCAAGCCTTATAAATCCCATAGCCTACAGAAGCCCCTACTTTTGGAGACCAAAAAAACAACAGGCTTTAAAAGTTTACATAGAGCTTTCTGAAATTACCAAAGCATAGTATTTTTACTTAAATTCCTGAACGATGTGAAGATAATCACATTTCCCCCCCCCCCCAATAAAAATCCATTTAAGTAAAATTCATGGCAAACAGCTCAATGTTTTCTTTCTATGTTTTGAGACTGTGTTAAGAATAAAATTGCTGCCTTTCAATAGGACATAATACCTACCAACTCTCAAAATAAAGGAGAATATGAGGAGTTCCTAGAGAAAGAGATTCAGGGGGTAGGGGACACAAGCATCACAGTATGATTAAGGAGTACAGACCAAAAAAAAATTGCCAAGCAAATATAAGAAAATTCCAGAGTTTGGAAAGCACATTAACATGGAAATAAGTGTCCTCGTATTTTGTTAGTACAAAGATATCACTGAACCAAAGCTTGACTTCCCTGGCTGAAGATAGTTAACTGATGAAAGCAGAGGTTATGAAAAACTGTAATCAAGTTTCATGAAAGCGTATGTGGAAAAGTGGTTATTAGGGTATTAAAAGCTTGGGGGAGGGAGGTTGGGATTGAAGGCTCAGACTAGCAAACTGAAAATATAAAAATTTTGACCCCCTGACCTTATGTCCAATGCAGAGCTTGGAAGAGAGAGACACAGCTACAGCCAGGAGGGCAAGAACAAAACCATGTTATCGATAGGCAGCCGTAGAGCATGACTGCTACTACTCTAAATTTTATCTTACAATCTTGTGACAGTAAGTTATGAAGGGTGTTTTCTCTCCACCTCTCTCAAATGACTGGGATTTAAGGACCCAGTCACGCTTCTCATCGCAGTACCAGTTAAAGCCTGAAACACCATAAAACATTTATGCCAGACAGGCTTTCATTCCATACTACAGATGTACAACAGAAGGACCTCATCAGAAGTAGGTGCTCCTCCTTGACAACACAGTATGCTACTGTGTATCAAAACAATGTCATTAACATTTGAGATTCAACCTCTCCCAAATCCATTACTCCCCATAACCTGCTCATCAGAATGACCTGCTTGGTAGAGCACATTTCACTAAATCTTCCAGTAGAGTCAGGGCCAGACAGAGATATACACGCACACACACTCCAAATGGAGAATAAAAAAAAATATAGCAATTAAAAATCCTGTAAGACTTTCATGTACTACCCCTTGGCTGGAAATAAAGCTCAGTAATGTAAAGAATTTATGATTTTTGACAACACAAAATAGCTTTGCGTACTAGAGACAGACTGAATGGAACCATATTCATCTGCTTTCATGGAAACTCTCACATAGTATGAGTTACATGCAAACACAACATGTAACAGAAAGACTGTGTGTACAGGAAGATACATGACTTCTCATTCATAAATGTGTACAGATCCTAATTAGAATTAAATCATTTAGTTCTCGAGTCTCTGAAAAGACACAGCTACGTTAAATGATGAGAACCCCCAAAGCCAACCTACCACCTTGAGAAATGCTTTGGCCTTACCAGTTTGCACTCACCTTCTCCATTTTTGCAGAGACTAACTGCAGAAAAAGCATCCAAATAATCATAATTTGTGACCTTTTAACATAAATCGTAATTTCTTAGACTACTTCTTTCATATTCCATCCCATGTTCTTCCAAATAAGAGCTGCCCAAAAATACTTTGCATGAAAAACTAAATGTTCCCAGTGACAACTCTGATCACGTCATTCTTTGCACATGAACATTAAAAGATGCAGCAACAGCAAAAAACACTAGTTATTCTTATAACTTCAAGACTAAATCCTAAATATAGTACGTTTTCAAACTGTCTTTCCTAAAATTCAAATAATATGTTCATTGCTTTAACCAAAAGCTAGCAAAGTACAACTTGTATTGTGCTGCAGGCCATAAAGTGAATGTTCTTTATTTGAATCATGGATGGATGAAGATCAAAACTTGTTTTTGAAAATTTACAACACTTTTGACACTGCTGTGTGTTCCTTTTTACAAGTTATCCCTATCTATTTATTAGGCTTACTCCAGACCTTTTACTACCTTCACAAAGATAATTTTCATCAGTTCTTCATATCTTTATACCCCACCACAGGAAACTGCATAGAATATGGGCAGAAGCCCTGGCTGAAAAAAGGGAGTAGGGGTAAGAGAGAAGGACCACAGCAGATGTTTCAGTCAGGCTGCAGAAGCTGTAGTTTGAAAGTAACATTTGGTAATGAATTTCGTCTTCAGCACAGCACCCACATGATATTTTGTTATTATTTGTCTACCCTAAGGAACCATTCTGCTATATAAAAAAAGTGCCCAAGAAATAGGAAATTATTATAAGCCCTCCCTCCTCCATCTTCAACTGAAGCATCTCCACCAGCATCGCTTCCAGTACTTCACAACAAAGAGCTGTATTTTGCTTGTGAATCCTATGGAATTGTTCACTTCTCTACCCAAACGTATCCTTCCCCAAAATTAAACTGCTCTTATACCCAAGACTGGATACAGCCAATGTGTGTTAAATGGCTTTAAGATCCAGTGCCTTGAACAAGTCAGAAACAGGAATTTTAGTCTAATTTCTGGAGACCATTTGGGAGGTTTGGTTTCTTATTACACAGGTTGTGCATACTTGCCTGTGACAGTCTTTGTAAGTTCTGTAAATTTAGACACTGGTTTTACAGTTGGAAAAATAAAGTCTCAATTATGAAGAGATTTTAGTATTTAAAAATGTTTTGAGTTTGACTTTCTGAAAAATGTATTACCAACTTTAAAGCCAGTCATTACACACACAGCATTACAGAACAAAATATCATATGCTGAGATGCAAATACAGGTCTACAACATGACCACAGGTACATTATTTTATTGCAGTGTAAACATCAGCCTTCAGCAAATGTCCATGACATCTGACTGCAGCTACCTCGAAGAGCCATCACGACTGCAAACTCTGCCTACTACTACGAGCAATTAATTTTCTATACAGCACCTGAAGGAGCAAAGAGAGCAGCATGTAACTGATTCTGGAGCTTCCCAGATGATCCCAGGATGCTAAGGCAGAGGTGAAAATGTAGATAGTCTGTCACCACATGCAACAAAGTCTTGCAGGAGGGGGAACAGACAGAGCCCTGACCTTTCTGCAAGCTGCCGTAGTTCAAACTTACAGGTAAGGCAGTACCAGACAGAAGTTACTGCTGCTGTTTCCAAAGACTTGACACTTTAAAGGCTAGCGCTCCCGTTGCTAGCAAAGCCCTTTGCTAAGATTCTCTTTCTCTCCTTCTTTCTTCAGATACTGTTTGCTGTGGGATAACAGAAGAAGCTTCCAACTTAGGCAATTCTTCAAAGGACTCTAGGAAACACCTGGAGATCTTGCAAGAAGCTAGACACTAATACCAGGGTATGAAAGGCCTACACTGCAACAAAGATGATCTTAAACAAGATGTCCAAGCTTGGACATGCAATTAAGTGTCCCAGAACTAGAAACACCATCTAGAAATCCAGAACCATTTAGCTTGAAATAACACAGGAATTACTAGCGAGTTTACTTGCGAGATGCCATCCTTACAGAAAAGCACCCAGTCAAATGACAAAGCAAGCATGGTCTTTGCTGGCAACTCTCAGGACTCCCAAAATACTCCCTCATGCACTACCACCACATATGGTCTAAAACACCATCAATAAAACTTTCATATAACAGCACCCCACTAACTCTTCCAATTCTTTTTTTTGCATATATCTATATGTACAAAAACTTTACATGCATATATGAAAACTTAGTAAAATAAAGCTAAGATGACACAAGCTGCAACACAGGATTTTGTAATTACAATCAAACCAGTATTTCTGTGATTTTTTTTTCCCCACTATTTAAAATGGTTTCTGTACACCTTTGTAAAACAAGCTGAGTAATAGTTAACTCATCACAACATTTTTCAAATACTTATCACTACACGCTGCTGATAATGAAGCTTTCATCCTATAACCACTAAAACTTTTCCTCTCAAAGCAAGATATAAGCAGAGGCTTAGTCACTGTTCATATAACAGAATTACAGAAGTTTTCAGAGCAGTTTACCAAAAATTTTAAAAAAGCAAAATAATGCATTGCATTTGGAAGATGTTTGCTCTCAGTACTGAATAACACTTGTTATATACCTGAAGGGGTTTCTTAAGCAAGCCAAATCTACCCAGCAACTCCGGGCTGTAACTATGCTGATCAAATCGGCTTTGCACGTGTTAAAAAAATGGAAAGCAAGAAATAAAGGTAGAGTCTTAATGTATCAACAGCTTCTTCTGATTTCATAGAGAGCGCATTAAAAGAATAAACATTGAAAATCCTGGCCATACATTAAGGCAATTCTTACACCCAAACAATTTGATAATATAACACTGTGTATCAAGCCAGTTTTTTCATAAATTATGATCTAAACAGAATACTAGTCAATTCACCAAAAGATATCAAAGATATCCCTTTATTACAAATGATCCAAGTATCCCCCTTGAGGCTATGGCTATCAGAAAGCATTTAGTTAGCTCCCAAGCCAATATTTTTTGTATCTGTTTTATTATGAAACTGTAACACATTTTCAATAACTTTTAGCTTTGCTATACAGAGCAACAAATAACTTCCCAGAACCCTTTGGAAAATCTGACATGCGAAATGATTCTCTAGTCAACTTGTGCATCATTATGCAGAAAAAAAGTGTACCAGATCACGCCATCATTGGAGGGAATGGAAAAGTATTGGGAGCTTCAGGACAGATGGATGAACTTCAGGTCATATAAAATACTACCAAGGCTGTATTTGAAGAAAAATGTGAAAGTTCGTGAAAGCGCCCCGGGTGAAAATACTTTGTGTTACTAAGAAACATCATCCCTGATGATGGATGAATTAAATTGTCTCAGTTAGTACAGCCAACTCCAAGCATCCCTAACTTATTAGTAGAATGTTTTCTTGTACTGGTAATTTATTTCAACAGCTACATACAAATAAAAAGCCCTACCTTTAAATGAAACTGAGAATTTCAAACTTGCATAATTAATGCTAGAAAACAGAACAGAGTTCACATCTTGAACAGAATTTAATAACTACATTTTCAAAGTTTACATTTTTAAATGTAATATTAATACATCCAAATGATTAAGAACTTGTTTTAGGATAGTCTGCAATGAAATACACTGTTCAACTTCCAAAATTACTCCATATACAATCCAGCAAAGAATAAAACTCTTCAAATATTTCCAAGTACTGAACAACATAAATATTCAGGTAATCAAATTTTAAACAACACTGAGAGAAAAGTGTATTCATTTGTCATGTATTGTTATGATGACACCACCATAAAAACTAAGCATGGAGGAAATAATGCAAACCACCTGTTTTTCTCATTTGGAAGTTGTCTTCATGTTTCATCCAGCTCCTCTCTTAACATATTACTTACAGGCTGTTTCTTCTGCAGAATGTACTTGTGAACTTATAGCAGTATATCTTTCCGTTTCTGAAGTATGTGTTTTCTGTTGAACTCCCACAGAGCATACCTGTTTTGCCTGCCGTGCACTGTGTTAAGTGAAGTCCTTTCAAAAAGGTTATAGCTGGCGCAGAGGAAGGCCGCTGGCTTGCCTCTTCCCACAGGCTGCTCAACAGGCCAGAGAAGCTCTCCTGAAAGGGGAAAGAAAAGCAAGCACATCTCACCTGGCACAGCCTTCGAGAGCAGGACACAACAGCAGAGGCGAAGCACAGCAAGTAGGAAGCCCCAACGTAAGCAGGAGAGTCCTGAGATCAGAAAGTAGACATATGACTGCTGCTCAGAGATCATGGAAAAGGGTAGAGTATTCTTAACTCAGAGAGGAATATGGAGAGTTTTATGCCACACAGAAACCAACGCAGTTGCTGTACTGAAAATAAACCAAGGGCAAAGACCGATTTTGCAAGAATACAGTGGGCAAAGGGGAGAATCATTGAAGAAAATAAACTTTAATTTGTTTGATGGCATGGCTTTGGGGTTTTTCTTCCTGTTATTCTAGATGGTGTTCTAATGAAGACTCCAAGTTAGAAGTCCCATGTTTTAGCACTGGAAAGTTCAATTTAAGGGAGAAGATGAAAAATCCTCTATAAACTGTACTTTGGATCCCATCACAGCTTCCAAGTCAGAAATTACCACGTGCAGCTATGTGGTGAGGCCACGTACTCAGCTAGTCAATACACAGAGGCAACCATAGAGGCTCTTCTTCCCAAATGACGCCACCACAGAGAAGAGTTACCACTGGAGAGTGTGAGAATAAGTATTTAATAATGATACCAATTTGGCTGCACTATAGGAGATGTGCTTCCTGTGGGTCTAATAAGGAAGAGCTTTACAATCTAAGCAGAAGCATTTCAAAACCTCAAAGGACATGTCTTATCTGCACCACTTCTGCTTCTGGAATCCCAGAAATCCCGAAGATAGAAGGCAGATCAGACTGCAGGTTTCCTAGGCACAGATGTTGCAATCACATCTGCCTTAACTGTAAGCCACGGTCCCTGCTACTTTCCAACTCTCTAGCAGGACCTCTTAGCTGCTTCATTTTCGGAAATGCCACTGCAGAGGATAAAATAAAGTGTTTCTGATCACATCAGGTATACTAAAATGCTAACATAAAAGACAAACGCCTGCAGATTATGTTCCAAGCAAAGAGCATGGAAGAAAAGATTTTGAAGTAGAGATACCCTTTCTTCCCCTCGTGTCTACATGATTCACAAAATAACACTTACTTCAAATACTGAGATCTGTTTGATCAAAGACTTTTTTTTTTGAAGTGTTGATCTTGCAGCCATGAAGAATGACCATTTGTGAACGGATGCATCTTAAGTTACTCAGACAGAAACGTGCACATGTATATTTATCTAATTAATTATAGGTGATTTTTACACACCACTCCAAGGAACTGAACCACTGCTGACCAAGGTGTACAGATCCATGTAAACTTTCTCCAAGTTTTTCTTCTTTTATCTCACTAAAGATCCCCTCCTTAAACACCTAAAGCTACAGGATGTCTGGCTTAATTTGTCCAGTTCCATGCTCTCCATTACAGGACAGGCACAGATGTAACCAACCAAGACCACCAAATGCCCCCAAAGATGATGAACTGGTCGGACCACAAGCCAGCCATTCTGTGACTCTATCTCCAAAGGTCAGGTCTGCAACAAGGTACAGGTTGCAGGACTCCAACTATAGTAAGTTTCTTCCTCTTGGCCCTCACATCATAATGCAGACAGCATTTTCAGTGCAGGATTATTGAATTTTTTCATTTATTACTTGGATGATGAACAATAGAGTTGCAAAATTTTGTAGTTACTTGGGAAGGGCTGCAAGCATTCTGGGAAGCAGAGTTCGAATCGAAAAAAGTAGGACTAAGTGATTAACAGCAAAACTGAAACTGGTGTTTTAATACTGAATTGAATGCAAAAAGTGAAAAATTAATTAACATTATTAATGTTAACATTAACAGGAGCATCACATGCAAAAGATGTTAAGATTTATTCTATTCATCACTGATACAGACTGTGTCATGGTTTAACCCCAGCCAGCAACTAGGCACCACTCACTTCCCTCCCACCCAGTGGGATGGGGGGAGGGAATCGGAGGGAAAAAGATAAAACTCATGGGTTGAAATAAGAACAGTTTAATAGAACAGAAAAGAAGAAACTAATAATGATAATAATCACAATAATAAAATGACAATAATAATAAAAGGATTGGAATATACAAAACAAGTGATGCACACTGCGATTGCTCACCACCCACCGACTGATGCCCAGTTAGTTCCCGAGCAGCAATTCCACCCCCCAGGCCAAGTCCCCCCAGTTTACATACTGGGCATGACATCACACGGTATGGAATACCCCGTTAGCCAGTTTGGGTCAGCTGCCCTGGCTGTGTCCCCTCCCAACTTCTTGTGCCCCTCCAGCCTTCTTGCTGGCTGGGCATGAGAAGCTGAAAAATCTCTGACTTAGTCTAAACACTACTTAGCAACAACTGAAAACATCAGTGTGTTATCAACATTCTTCTCATACTGAAGCCAAAACATAACACCATACCAGCTACTAGAAAGAAAATTAACTCTATCCCAGCCGAAACCAGGACACTAAGGTTGTACATTAGGTTCAGGTCTGGATACACAGATGTAGGAAACCGAGAAAAGCTCAGAAGAAACCCTAAGCAATCAGGAAAGTTGAAGGGAAATGGGCTTGCTGAGTACAGAAAAAAAGATGAGCAAAGAAAAAGGGTGCAGGCTTCAAAATAGGTTAACAGCAGTTACAAAAATGATGATCATTTCCCACTACTGCAATATCCACAGCAGAAAAAAAAAAGAAACAAGAAGCTTAATGGGTTAGGGAAAAAAATAGGATAGTATTAGAGGAAATATGCTACCTCTAGGGATAGTTAAACAACTGATTCGGTCATGGAGGGGCTACACAAACCTTCACTGACAGAAACTGTCTATGCATATCTATCTGGCTTTACGATGAACACTATATGCTCATGCATACAGTAGAGGGCCTTAGCATAGAGTGGATGACCTCCAGAGATCTGCATTTTCTTTTCTAAACTTAAAGGCTGTACAAGTTTAGGCTCCTGCCAGGCAAATCAGCAGGTGACTTGACTGCTCCTTAGAGCTCCAAGCAGGCTTTTGATACCTCTTTTTTCTCAATAGCCAAGGCAGTCTGTGATTGACAATTTTCTATCACATCAAGCATGCTACCTTAAATACGAAGTACTCCAAATGATCCACCAGGGAAATAAAGTCAAAGTACAGAGAAGGCAACGGCAACCGATCCTGGGAATCCAGTCCTGAGAAGGAAATCAAAACTGCCAAATTGGGCAAGGATGCACATCCCATTAGTACCCAGAAATACAGGTAGTTATTTTTGTTTCTAGCACCTACAATAAATAAGCCTTAATAAAAAGAAGTATTTAATAAAGTACTTAGAGAAATAAGGAGGGAAGGTTTGATGTTTCTAAGCTTATTTTCACAGCAGTATGAAAGGAAATGAGGTAGAGTCAGAGCTAATTCTCCTTATATAATTTCACATGGAATGATTAGTTCTGCCCCAACAGTAACAGCTTTCCAGAGGATCCTACTTGTCACCAAGATTGCATACAGATGCTGGAAGTGTAGCTTCCCTATTCTCCACTGACAACCAACTTAAAAGGCCAATATAATATTCGTTTTACTATAGAATGAAATTCACAGCATGAATAGTAAAATAATGTCACAGCTACCATGAAACTGCAGTTGCATGTTGGGGGTTGTGACTTTTAAAAGTTTAATCATGAAACAGACTCATAAAGAGGAACATGCAAAGTAGCTTTCTGCTTTAGGAATGTCCTGTGGTCATCAAGGATGTGTAAGAGCGGCATAAACTGTGGTCTGACAACAAGAGGGCAAAGGCATGGAGGAGCATTCATGTCACATGCCCCTGCTGATTATTTTTTTCAGAAGGCAAGTTTTCAATCACTGCTGTGCTGAATGCCGCCCTCTCTTAAGCCTGATTAGGAAAGACATTCCACATGCACGGGGCTGCTGAAGGTGGTGGAATTCCATAAGTCACCTGGGTCGCTTCTGGGTGAAATACCAATTACTGGCAATTCATGTCAACAAGACCAACAAAAAAAAAACCACCCTGTTAAGAGACATTACTCAGCCCAACAGTGAACATACCACACGGATAATCCTAAAACTCTTTGCAAAAACTTGTAATAGGTATTAGTACTTTTATAAAGCACTGTAGTGTTTTGTATTTAATCCTTGAATAGACACTAGCAGAAAAGCCATATTCAATTCCAAAATTGCTCCTGCAAGTTCCAGCTACTATTCCTTTAAAAAATACACTATTTTTTAAAGGATATATATAAATATACATTTTTCCAGGGAGAGATACCCACCTTAGTAAATTTAACTATCAACAAAAAACCTAAATGACTCTCCAGAACAGCATGCCAAATAATATCAGAAGAACTTTATGTGTGTATTTTGCACTTATTGGCACAACCATTTGTTTTACAAAAGACCTACAGATTAAATACAAAGTACACTCTTAGTTTTAGGCAGAAGAACAGCCAATTTTTTATGCCTTGCCAGAAATAATGACTAATTAGGCCAGCACCACCCTCCAGTCATTTCCATAAATCCTGTCTTTACATTTAAATCACAACAAAAAAGAAAACTGACTTAATGATAACAAAAGCATATTTCTTGTTAAAGTTTTCTTAAAGCAAGATCAGAACAAGAAATTATTCTCTAAAGCCAACAAGATGATGCTATTGTTTATTTGGAGAACTTTAATTTATATCAAACCACACACAAAGTTATACTTCGAAATTTACTGTATTAAAATGCAACCCAGTAGACAGACAAGGTGTATGGCAAAACTTTCAACTGGGAAATCACAAAACAGAGAATTTCACAGAATACTGCTGGTTTACTTATTCTGCAAAGTCATCTTACAGCATATTCCTTGTGCAAACCTTGAATATACCAGAATATAAAAGATGCAATACTTTCAACTACTTGTTGAATTTTTGTTTTCTGGAATATTTGTATGTAAAGTAAATACCAAAGCAGAAAGATACACAGGAAATACAATGCTGAGCATCAGATGAAGTGAGGATCTGTACTTCAATTAAGATTTTAGTTTTTAAATGATGGAAATTATGGTGCTTCTGAGAAAGCAACTGTTTAATTATATGCACCAGGCAAGATAGTTATAAAAAATATCTTATTTTCACAATGCAACAAGGACTTTATTCCTATTTTATTTACAAACATGTCACCTGGTAACTAAAACACTATGAAAACAGAATCAAGATCTACACTGTCAAATACTGAACAATAATGTCATTAATACACAAGACTGAGGCTTCCCCCCCCAAGACTAATCTGATTGGAAAGAACAGAAAAAGGGTGGTACTTTTCTAAGAGCTGGTCCTAGAAATGGAGCTATCTTCACTGTTCTTTCTCCCAAATATTCTACCACTAGTCACACACCATCACAGCTCTAGCTAATCACTCCATTCTGAGTTTTCAGCATTCCCAAACATTTACTCTTGCAGGTATGCACAAAGCTTTGTGATACTCCGGAAGTTCTCCTATATAATGGCTTTACAAGAGTTCTGTTTCTATTACATACATTTTATTAGGCTTCAGGAGGATGAACCAGAAAAATCTTAGTTCTCTGAAGGAGAAGCTTCTCTCTGTCTCTTCAGATTGAGAAAAATACCAACTGGCAACAGCAATGTCTTCATCCTGTATTCCAACACACCTGACCACTGAATTCTGCCAGGGTGACTAATGCCCATAATGGAACATCATTTCAGTAAATCTTCCATCCCAGAGAAGGAATAAAAGACTGCATCATATTAAATCCGAATCCAACTACTTCGGCGAGAACTTATGGGGTGGGGGCCGGGGTTCCCTCAATGACAGCTTCTTATACTGACTACGAAAGAAATCTTGCACTCTGTATGGTATTTTATTCATCAAGACCACGATCACCACAAGACTTCTGTTGCCAGAGGCATGGCGAAAGTAACTTTTTTAAGGACGGCTGTTGTACCTCTAAGAAAAAAACATTCCCACAGTATTTATTTATGGCAATATTATACTTCTACCACCGAGTGTCATTAACATAGACAACCTGTTGCACAAACGTGGCATCGGGCTGCCCAAAAATAACCTTGGAACAAAACTGGAAAACAGCATGTGAAGCCACACTGGTCAAACTGTTGTATAGACACAATACGTAGATGTTTCCAGATGCAAAACTGATTAAATTACTCTTTTCTGTTTGGCAACCTACCACTAATTTCTTCAACAATTTTTTTGTAACGAGTCAGCAAAACTACAACAAATCAGCAAAATTAAGGCATGAGGATGATATTAAATCCAGTTGCATCTAAAGTGCCAATGCGAAAATTTCTGCTAATCACATACGTAGTAAATTTTGCATGTTTGATTATATGTAAACCTACACACACTCAAATATCTAAATCAAAGTCACTTATGCAGCACTTACTTTGGGATTTATGCATCTCAACTGTTTGTGTTCTTTCTGTGTCTTAACCCTAACAAATAATTATTCAGGGGAAAAAAACAAACCACGCTTAGTGCCTGGCCTTGCCTGTTTGCCTCCAAGTTCTGCATTTCATCATTAATTTTACATACTTCATTGTTAATTTTAGACATTCCTCCAGTTCTCATTTAGACATCAAAGAGCTACTCATACACAAAATACCAGCTATCTGAAGTATTGGCTCCCCTACTTATTGTCATTTATAACTTGAAAAGATCTTTGATTTCTTGCCTACAGGAAATACCGTGGATCAAAAATAAAACATATATATATGCTCCCATATATACATATATATGGGGTCCAGGATTTAGGATAATAGACTGTTTGGAGACATGGTTTTCAGATTTAGATTTCATACTCTGTCTGGTGCTTCACACATTTATTTTTACTTTCACATCTGATGTGCAGCAATATGGCTAGCTAAGGTGTACATTTAAGACATACTTTGATATATATCTATTCAGAAGTGAAATTCACACTGGGGTATGTGTCCTTACAGCACTAAGGCACTGCTTCACCACTGCTAACTGCACCACTTACTGATGGCTAGGGGCAGGGGGAGGCAGGCTCTCTAGAGCCCCTCGTTAACAATTCTGCCACCAAAGATTAAGATGATTTTCTTGCTTTACAAACTTGGTAGAGAACATTTCTCACATACAAATAGAAAAAAACCGTGGTAGACAACGTATTTCTAAAATGCCTGCTGCATGGGTTCCTAACAGCCTTGCATATATATTTAGAGTTTGTCCTCCACTTTTGTGTATTTTTTTTAAATTAGCAATATTAATAAGTTATACAACTAGTCCCAGACAATGAGATACTCTGTTCAAGTTAGCAAATCATCTGCCTTGGTTTTGTTACTACTCACTACATAATGGCTTATGTCTCAAGCAGTCGTACACAGAAGCCCTCAAACAGAGCAGTCAACATTAAGGTCCCATTATTTATACTAGTATCACCAAAAATTGAACCTTAAAATATATTTTCAGTGTATTTCCTTACAACAGAACACAATTCTGTTCACACAGGAACATGTATGTTTTACGTATTTCTTCTGAGCACAGAACTTAGGACCCAATTTATATAGAAACAGCAGTTCTTTAAGTCAACTATTTAACCAGGTAAGATCTCAAGTCTTTGGACAAGACTTCCTCTCTGCAACTGAAAGAGCTAATACAAGAGAATATTCCACATTAAATATTCGCTCCTCAACAGCTGCAGGAGAAATGCCTTATCTCAATGGCTCTCCCAAACTGAACTATATAGAACTGTATTGTATAAACATATTCTGATCTTGTGAAGCCAAAAAATGCAGTATATATATTTTCTTTCTTTTTTATAAGTTAGATTCCAGCTGGCCACACAAACAGTAAGGAATTTAAATACAGCAAATGCTTCTAAAACTACTGGCATTCACCACATCAGGAGGCGCTTGGTGAGACCCCAGCTTACAGCAGCCATTCAGTTTTTGCCCAAATAGTTTATTCCAGGAGTCCTGAGTGAAATAAAGTACACTGATGAAAGTGCTGTTTTGGTGATAAAATGTCCATCTAGAAACTTTCACCAGTGCAGGATATTGGACAGAGACCACAAACCTTCACTGCTCTGATCAAAGCAGAAAATAACAGAAGTCTATGCTGTAGATTGGGTCAGAGGCCCAAAACACTCAACGCACGTGGCTCTTCTTTGAGCTACGGGCAACGTCAAGCACTGCCATCATAGGGTGTAGAAAACATTTATAAAAAGCTAAACCAGGAACTTTTTGTTTTCATATTCTCAAATTTTATTGAGCAGAAATGTTTGAGGATAGTTTATTACTTTTACCGGCCACTCTAAAATGGGCCTCCAGCCAAACAGGTCTTTAAAATATGTCTATATTTTAGTTTTAAAACAACATTAAGGAAGTTGTATAACTTTTACATTAGAGTCTAAGTGACTTAGCAGCAAAAGTGACATGTTTCAGCTGTAACACAGGCACTTCGCAAGCCATGGGCACGACTTTTGCAACACTACCAGTCGCACTTGGTACTGATCCTAACACTGGAGAAAGATCCACAAGGCTTAATTAACAGGTGTTTGTAACTCATGGCAAATCCCAAAAGACCGGAATTCAGGAGATGTTTGCTGGTATCATATTAGTGACTCACTTGCCAAACGCCTTCCCTCATTCCAGCTAAACTCTGTGGTACAAGACCTATCCACTGCTATGTGCCTTTGTTGCCTTCACAGGGGTCTACTGCACTACTCCAAGCGCAGTAACTGACAGTAGTCTTAACAATATTACTGCATGAGAATTCAAACTGTGCATTGCTCAGCGGAGGAGAGAATTTTGTGCTGTATTTGTAAACTACAAACAGCTTGAGCTGGACAGTGGGTTTGCTTCCTAGGTTCTACCATCACTGTCGATCGGCCAGCTAATAATTAGATCGGGAAGTGGTTCAGAAAGTTTGCGAAGACCAAGGTATTGCAATGTTGAGAATGATCCTCACCTTCTCATACGTAGTAAGCATACAGATCCAAAAAACCAGCACTATATTAAAAAATCCTGCCCTTAATTGATTTACGCAATCTGGATTCATAGCATTTAAACTTGCGTCAGAAAGTGTTCTTTCAATATATTTTACTACGCCTGGACTTCCAAGAAGGAAAAAAAAAAGATGAAGCAAGAGGAATACACTCTACATTAGGTCTTGAAAGCTCCAATTAAAATTCAATATTGTACTTTGTGTGGAGGCTCTTTACATGAAAACCCTGTCATGGTTAAGATTTAAGGTTAACCAGGTTAATAGAGTCCAATAAAATAGCTCTATTTAATTATGCCAAACCATTGTTGTAAGCCACACTAAAATCCGCTACTCATCTTTACCTGACTATTGGGCAAAACTCTGCATCGTGGTAATGCGCACCCACTTCTCGTCAACCAGAAAATCCTACCACAAAGTAAGCTTCAAACTGTTTCCCCCGCTTCTTAAAAAAGTGCATGCATTTGCACCTCAAATGGTTTCTTTCCTCCAGTCTGCTACTCCAATCATCACACAGTCATGTGTTAAAAGATTTGTGCAGACCTGCCAAGTCTCATTCATCTGAGACACACTTTCCTAAAGTTGGGATTCGTTCGCAGGGTATATTCAAGCAGCTCCTCTGCTACGAAGTGTTCTGTCACGTGGTATTTTTAGCTTAAAATAATGAAAACAAAATCTTAAAATCTACACATTTTGTAAAATTGAAGAGCGTTTCGTATGGATTTTTTTCTTCCTTGTTCTGTAAAGCATGACTCTATGTCACCGCAAAGGTTACAACTTCTCCTCACGGCTTTACCAGCAGAACTATTTATACATACGTTTTAATTGCACTGTAGCGACACTTGGAATGAAACCGGGCTCAGATTTTGCAGCTCACTTCGCAACTGCTTACGAAGACCAGCCCCTGCCCCGCACAGCTTGTATTTAAAAAAAACAACAAAAGTAAGAGTCTTTCGAGAATAACCCACACACACACACACGGATTTTAAACGCTCAGGGACCCGGTGGGGGGCTGCGGCGGGGCCGGGTGCTGTGACCGAGGCCTGCCGGCCCCGTCCCGACGGCGGTTCCCCCCTCAGCCACCTGCCCCGACCCGGCCTGTGGAGAGCCGGGCCCGGCCAGGCCCCCGCCACCCTCCCCGGCTGCCCCGGGCCCCGCTTCCCCCGGGGTCTGCCCAGGAGAAGGCCGTGGGGG
The DNA here is from genome assembly GCF_964188355.1 of Buteo buteo. Classification (NCBI taxonomy): domain Eukaryota; kingdom Metazoa; phylum Chordata; class Aves; order Accipitriformes; family Accipitridae; genus Buteo; species Buteo buteo. Next base: position 49,986,867 of record NC_134175.1, read on the forward strand.
GTGGAGGGAAGGAGCCGGAGGGTGCCGGCAGGCCCGGCGGCTCCGCAGGGCCGAGGCGCGGGCAGCCATGTTAGGGCCACCGGGGAGGCTGCACCCCACGCCGGCAGCGACGGCTCCCGGGGGACGGGTCCCTTCCCGCGGGGGCCGAGCGGCTCCCCCCGCCACCACCACCCCATCCCGATGCCACGACCGCGGAGCCAGGCGGCTCTCCCCCGAAACCTCCCCTCAGGCCGGCGCCAGGGCCGCGGAGCCATCTTGGGGGGGGGGGGGGGGGGGGGGGGTAGAGCCGGGGCGCCGGCAGTCCCCGACAGCGCCTCCCGCGCCGCAGGTGCCGGGGAGCCACGTCAGGCGGAGCGCCCAGCCGGCTCCCCTCGCCTCCCGCCCCGCCACACACCGAGCGGAGCGGGGCTCGCCGGGCCGGTGTGTCCCCCCCGCCCTCTCCCGCAGAGCGCTCGGCCACCGCCGCCCCCCCCCCTCCCCGTCCTCCTCCTCGCCCGGCCCCGGGCCGAGCGCCCGCCCCGCCGCTCCGCGCTGACCCCTTCCCTCCCTCCTGCCTGGCTCGGGCGGCCCCGCTCCTTACCCCACCCAGAGGGAGCTCACCTCCTCCTCCTCCTCCTCCTCCTCCTCCTCACTCCCGCCTGGAGACCGTCGGCACCGACGCGCCGGCGTCCCGGCCCCTCCCTCCCTTCGGCGCTGCAGCAGAGCCAGCCTCCCCCTGCCGCCAGCCGGGCCCCCTCCTTCCTCCGCCCGCCGCCCCGGGGACGGGCCCCGGGAAAAGCCGCCGCCGCCGCCGGACCGAACGAACGAACCACCGACCGACCCACCCCGGCCGCCGAGGCGAGGGGCCCGGGCCCGCCTTTTCTGTGAGGGGAAGCTGCCCCCCGGCAGCGACCCAGCCCTGAGGGGCCTTCCCGGCGGGCCTGCGGGAGCGAGAAACTCATTTAAAAAAAAAAATAAAAAAAAAAAAAAGGAAAACTGAGAGGAGGAAAGGGAGGGAAGGGGAAAGGAACCCGGTTGGAGTGGTGCCGGGGTAAGGGGAGGCCATTCCGAGGAGTTTGGGGAGCAGGGGTGGGAGGAGTAACCACCAAGGAACTACACACCAGGTGGGCTAAGGAGAAAAAAATGAAATAAAATACCAGGATGTTTCTCTGAGGGAAGAAGATGAAAGGCGAGAAAATCGGGGCTGTTATCAATTATATATGAGTAGGAGGTGTGGGGTTTGGGGTTTTTTTCCCCCTGATAAATCAAGCCTTTTCAGGTGGTGTGACTCCTGGGAGAGGCCGGGCAGGTGTTGGTGTTGCAGCCTGGGTTGTGAACCCTCTTCTTCAGCCACGCTGACGAGCAAACCTCTCCAGTAAAACTTTTCAGATGAGAAACGTTTGTCATGCTGACTCAATTTAGTGTGGTGTTATCTTTGATATGTAGACATAAACTGGTTGGTTGGTTGGTTTTTTTTTACTAGGAAGTCAAAATGAGTAATATCTAATGGAGTGATAAAGCAAAATTTCCAAAGAATACAGCTGTGAGAACCACCAAGACCAGTACCTTGAGGAATTATGTATTTTTTCCTACTCTGGCTAATCAGTGGTTATGAAAGAGTGACGAGAAGGCTGATTTGCATGAGAAATACCCTTAGGATAATGCAGCATTTTGTTTCACAATTTTCTAGGTTCAAAAAGCCTAGTAAAGTTGTTTTCCAATAGTTTTCCCACTCTCCCGCGCCTCTGAATTCCTGATGCTATCAAGCTATGGAAATGCCAAAATGTCACAAGGCAAGCAGTACTTCCTGTTATTTTTTTTTTTTACTTAGGCAGAAGGGGTAAGACCTGAAAATCTTTCAATATTCATCACTCACATTATAAATAATTTTATAAATGTAAGATTTCACCTTTCAGACATTGTCAGTCAGGGTGAGAGATGAGGAGACCATCAGTCCAGCTGAATAATTTGCCCCCGGCATGTGCTGGAACACAGACAAACAGGATGTTTTATCCCCAATTTATGGATAGAAAAATTGAGGCGAGGAAGTGAAGGCATTCATTTTTCAAGCATAGAAGTGCTCATTTGTAAGCAGGCAATTTAGGCTTGAACTTTTTTTTTCCTTTTTTTGAGGAAAGGGACCGTGTATATACAGTTCCCATTGAAATTACACTTGAGGCACCCAAGCAGAAAGACTTTGGCCATACTCTTCTGGGGTCCCGCAGCCCTAATCCCATGTTCTAATTGGCCAGTAATCTGTGGACAGATATTGTAACAGTTCCTTTAGAATATTTTTCTACTTCTCACTCATTTGCATACTAATGGCATAAAAATAGGCACTTCCTGCCAGTAATTAGTTGGAGCCCAGAATTTAAAGAAAGAAAAAGGCCACAGCATTATGGTAGACGGATGGTACTGAGGAAGCTGCAGAAAAGAGTCACTTCTCTGGTGCTCAGAGAGTGCCTTTAATTTAGAGTTCAAGGCTGGCAACTCTGTTACCTCTGTGTGACAGGGATTAACTGTTTGCTTGGCCTAATAACTTTGCCTCTAATGAGGCCCTCTAACTTTTTTCATGGCAAATCACTCTATCTGTCCTGCACCCAGTCTTGCTGCTGTAAAGGGTTTTGGGGGGTTCTTTTTTCGCCTTTTTCCCAGAAAGAATAATGCTAGCGGTGAAGTCTACGCTGTGCGCGTAGTTCCGTGTGGAGCACCGCGACTCAGACCAGCACAGAGTCTGCTCAAGGATGCTTCACCTACTGAGGCACTGTGCAACTCATAACCGCATCAAGTCGTATGAAGCTGTAGGTTAAAATAGCCTGTTAAGAGCTGGAGAGCTTTGTGTGTATATATGGGGTGGTTTGACTTCTCACGTGTAGGTCATAGACTCGAGTGCAAACCAAGTTGGTGACAGCTAGAAATGTTCCTCCTATGATAGCAACATAGGTAGCTTTTGTTTACTACATCAGCTTTTTCATTCACATATGTAGCAGAAGAGCTTTCCGCGTTGTAGAAATTTCTCCATTGCTGCTCTACTGGTGGCATGTATGGCAAGGTGAAATACCGAAGCATGGAACTACCCATCCAACCCTGAAGAACAGCGATAACTTCAATGAGACGGGGAAAGTGTATTTTGGTACTTTCATTCTCCTGACTTCTCTGGAGATAAATTTTACAGATTACATTCTCCAGGGCTATCAAACCGACACCTTCAGTAAAGAATTAAATGCAGAAACTCTTCCCAGGGTATTACTTTGAAGAAATTTCAGCAATTAGTGTTTGCCATCTACAGTCGGACAATACTGATCTCCAGCGATGCAATCTAAAAGCTCATGAGATGAAACTACAGTTAATTATATACCTTTAACTTACTTACCTATTTCAATAGCAAAGTAATTATTAATGTATTAATCTCTCTAATACATTGACTCTAACTATTAGTTTCTTTAGAGCCTCTGCTCTCAAAAGAACCACGGGATGGACCCGTTAAATGAGGTCTGTACTCCTTAAAGCTGAGGCCTGCACTGCAGCAGTAAACGTTTGGTTCCCTTAATGGGATCCAGAATTAAAGTTAGGTATTTGTTTAGACCTTCTAGGGAATGCCTGGAGAGAGTTTATGCTCTTTGCAGACACGAAATACCTACCTCAAATTAAGTCAACACACTCATTGCATCAACACAACTGTGTCCGCCCCAGCAGTCTCAAGGGAGTGGCAGTGTCAAACAGTTGGGGTGACTCTTTAAAATGACCTCTGAGACTGCGGTTGCGATGACAGACTGCCGTATGGAGAGCTCCTCCATCCCTTCGACATTCACCATGTAAAATCCTTTTCCAGGGACAGCCTTTCGTAGCTGCTCCTCTGAGCAAGGCTACGGTTTGCATCGCAGCCTAATGGCTCAGGCGCTTGGCAAGGAAATGGGAGATTTCAGTTGAAAATCCTCTTCCGCCACTTGGTAGGAATCAAAAACAGTGTTTCCCCTGCCTCGTGATGGGCTCTTCTGCCCTGGGTCAAGAGGTGGAGAAAGGAATTAAACTTTCAGAGGGGCTGATGCTGAGCTGGTGAAAGTAAGCCTGAGTCTACACCACGGTCATCCGGGCGCTCAGTGGGGAGCATCCTCTTGGTTTCAAAGTCCGCTAGAAAAGCCTTTTCCACCTTTCTTACACCTTTTCATTTCCCTTTCCCTCTATCTGTCCCACTTTGTTGCTAATCATAATGTCAAGCATGTATGAAACTTTGTATTACGTTGTGCTGAACTTAGAAGTGAAATTGTGTCACTTTTTTTTTATCTTTGAAAGCAAACCTTGTGAGGCTTGTATCCAGCAGAACTATATTACCAGAAAGTATTTTCCTGAAAACTTTGAGACTCTAGCTTATTAAAGCACAGATCCTTAAGATGATTGGGTCTATTCCATTAGTAGATTTATAAAGTGTGCAGACTGGGTAAACAAGTGACAGCTTGGGGAAGTGTATGCACCTGTTTATTAAAAAGACGTTAACAAGGGCAAATCTAAAATAAGAACATGTACCACAACCCAATTTTCAGCAAATTTTTATGCATGCCTACACTTAAGGTTACCAATGTTATTGGCAATTTCTCTCTCTCAGAAGTACACGGCAACTGATGAGCACGGAGCATCTGTGGCAAAGGAAAAAAACACCGTCTTCAAATTTTGAGGAGCAAACATGACCCTTTCTGTTTCTACTGTTTCCCACCCACATTCAGTTAGTGTAAGAGAAGAAGGAAAATTAAGAAAAAAATCCAGAAATATTTTCTTTGCATGGAAGGACCAAGGAATGTATTGTTTTCTCAATCACAAGCAAGCAATTTTATCACCGTTTTTGCCCTACATCATAAGTGACAGGGAGTTTTCTATATTTTACTGGTATAACTTGGAAGAGGTCACATTTCTAAAAGTCCTTCTGCAGAAGTGAGTCTTCTGTTTGGATGTATGCAAATTCTACAGCGCTTATGCAACTTGTAATTTGCAGATAGGTATAAGCATATGCAAAATGGAGATTAAATGTGTATATGCAAGTTTGCAGAATTAATCAACCAAGAATGCACAAAAACTACAAAAGCTTTGTTGAAACTTGGCTCTAAAAAGATTTATGAATTAGCCTTCTATAGCAGCTTTCACTCAAGGGTGCTAAATACACTTCATTTTATTAATAATTAATAATTTCTAAGATTTACATGATAATATTATTCCCCCAGAATAGCATTTAAAAAATATATCCCAATCTTGCAAGGACCTGTCGGTACTTATGCCTATTCACAATTGCTGTAGTGGTGCTTTTTGAGAGTATAAAATGCTGCCAGCCTGGAGCCCCTCCAGGATTAGATATTTAATCCCCAAAGATATGTAAGTGCTACCATCTCCTTTTTACAGATTGAAAACTGGAAACTGCATGGGTAAATGCATGCAAGTTTACACATAAGGTCAATAATGGAGTAAAGAATTAAAATTTAGGCTCAAAACTTATGAAGTGTCTTGTAAGGACAGTCGCTATCCCTTCTTGGAGTCCCCTTCCTGTCAGCAGTTGATCTGAATATTTATTGAAGACAAATCAAAGCCCTGGACCTGACTGTGAGTCCTGTGTTTCAGTGTATGGCCAGGTGAGCCATAGCATACATCCATCAAACACGTTTGATTACTTCTGTTATCATGAACTGAAGCCAAGGGTCTTTGAACAGTTCTCACAGTACCGGAGGCAAAAACCCCAGTGTTTTACTTCAATATACCTTTTACTAGAGCTGGGTACAAAAGGATGTGATTATTTTAGGAACATTAAAAATATCTCCTATCTTCCTCCCATGCTAGGTAGAATAGTAGTATGATGTATTTTTGCTTTGTAATTTTCTAAAATGAAGAATTCTGATTTAACCAAACCTCTTCAAAAGGAAGCTGGCTGATATTATCTTACTTCCCTCTTTTCTTATTGTGGAATTGTTGAGAGAATGCCAGTTGTTGCTACTTGTCATCACAACTTTCTAGTCCATAATATTGCTCGTTAAAGACAATAAATATTAACCAGAAGACTACTTAAAAACTGACCACTATGCAGAATTTGAGTGCATAGGTAATAACACAATGACAATATAAATCTAGGTTTTCATTCGTTACTTAATTGCACACACATGCACACACACCTAAATCATACCGTCTGAAAAACAATTCTCCTTTGTTTGTCCTCATGATATTTACTCAGCAAAATTTTTAAAGATTTCTCGTTTCTCAGGTATTAAACTGTACAAGCGAATTAACATCTCTGCTTCTCTTTCAGAGGATTGCAGCAAGCGTCATTGACACAAGGTATTGCCAAAAGTGGGAAGACTGGGGATTGCGGTATGAAATGCCAAGGTTGACAATCGCTAAGAGACTTTCGACTCCAAACAGAAGACCTATTTCGTCCCACATGCATGGTATTAAAAGTGCGTAAGGTACCCTGTTTGCCTCTGAACTGGGTTAATGGATCCTGAGGCCAGTCCTCCCAGCAATGGCATGTATTAAGGGATCCGCACAGGTTTCACAGCTTCACGACGCTCAGTTGCTCTGCTGGGCATGAGCTAATGTACGGCTGATTCCTCTCTGGGGGACACTTTGATTCTGGGTTTCAGAGGGGACCCTTTCAGTATTCCTAATGATGTTTTTGGCTGCAAAGCCTGGCAGCATTATAGAGTTGTTGTGGACTCTGACAGCAGAGCAATGTAGCCTAAAAAGCTGTAGCAAAAGACTTCGTACCGCTGCTGCCCACTACTCAAAAAGGCAAAGGTATAAGTACACCCCTCCAAAAAAAAATAATTCAAGCTCTCTGAGTAGATTAACAAAGCTGTTTGCTATTATGGACAAAAGCTGCAGGGAAAAAAATGAAGAGGAAATGGGCTGTATTACTGTGAGTTGGCACAGAAACGGAATACCAGGCTGCAATTTATGTATAGTAATTGTTCACGAAGCATTCTTGGGTTTTGATAGTGACTCATTGTGTTCTTTGTGACCTTTGATGTACAGGATGGGCTGCTAGAAGACAGAGGAAGCCACAGTAAGAATATAAAACTTTATTAACTTAAGATTTTGTTGGTTTGTTTGGTTTTTTTGTTTGTTTTTTATTGCTCACTGATAGGTAGTATCTCTGGAAAAGACTACCAGAGACATTTACCTGGAGTCCTCATGGTTTTTGCTGTCTCTCCCAGGCTTTTGCAGTTGAAAAAACAGTTCTGGTTTAGCTGAAAAATAGCTTTGCTTTTAAAAAGGAAATTTGTTAAACAATTGGTTGCTGACGTTGATTACTGTGTTCTGAAAAATAAGATAACTGATTGAAATCCTACTGCGTTAGTAGCCCAGGTAATGAGCAGTGATAGGCCCTGCACAATGCAGGACAGATGGAAAGGTTATCGAGAAGATATTCTTCTGAGTGAATATTTTATGTCTTAAAGAAAATTATGGAAAAAACCTTCCACAGAGTCATCAGAGTTGACACAACAGACTCTTCAGCGCCGTTAAGTTCCATTATGTAAATGCACGGTGATGTAAGCCAGACACTGTCAAGTTTGATACGCCCCAAATTTGACCTAATTAGCCATTTGGTTGTTACTTTTTTCAAAGCTCGTGCAACTCAGCTCGGTTCAGGATATAGATGCTAATTGAACACGTAACCTACAGGTGCTAAAGAATTCTTACAAAAGAAGGTCTATCCTATTAGGAATGCAAGTCAAGGCTCAGGGTCATCAGCTCGGATAGTGGAGATGGGAATAGAAATCCCATCCACAGCTCTCTTCACATCACCGTTTTATTTCCAGGAGCGAAATTCAAATCCAGAATAAATCAATGCAATCTAATAGATATTTGCCAACTGAAGCCACTCTGGCTTCAGTTGGTTGAACAGGGAAAGAACGTTTCCTTAAGCTTTTAAAAAACCGAGGCTATATAATGCAAAGCCTCTACCCCGCAGTAACAAACGTACTCCTGTGCAAATCACAGCTGAAATTTTCTTGTGTTCATAGACCCGCCGGCCAACATCCAGCCTCCTCATTTTCAGGTGACTGCCACTGCGCGACTCACTCCAGGTTTGCCTTTCATGTTTCCCATTGCTGTCCATGCGTCCCCAGCCTAAGATCATCTCCTTTACACTCAAGTCCTCTTCCCACCCATTTGACAAGCAGGACTACAATAACCTTTTGTCGTGACTACACCTTGGACCAGATGCCTTAATGTAAACACTCTATCTCTTCTGCTGTTTCCCTGCAATCCCCTAACCAAAATGAAATGAGATAAAAATGCTGCACAGCCTCTGAGTTTCCTGGCTTTTATCTTTTTATACCAAAGCCTTTGTGTTAATTTTGCATAGCTATTTTTACATGAGGAATAATATCCTGAATTACTGCTATCACGTGCACTTAAGAATCCCACCTCACCGTCCTCAAGTCATCTGGCAACCTGATAGTGTTTCCTGCTCCTTCCCTCACATCAGCGCTGCAGAGCGCCTTGCTAAAAGTTTCACATCTGAAAAAGCAGATGATTTGGCAACACCTTCCTATAGATATTTCTTTTTTTTTTTTTCTTTTTAAAGAAATGTGCCTGTCTTTGAGTAAACTTTTCTTTCCAACTGTTCTTTTTTGTCAGCTTGCCAGCTCGACTTCTAGTATTGTTCTGCAGAGATTGCTGTAAGGAAAAATGAAAGAGAAGAGAAAGGTAGAGAACTGGGGGAAAGGGAAAAAGGGTTCAGAGGGCATTTAAAGCCTGGGGAGCCTAGCATGGGAAGGGAGATAGGCTTAGGAAACAGGGAATAAAATGGTGGAATGAGAGATAAAACAAGAACATAAAGGATAAGGGATTAGAGAGATAAGGAGTTCAAGAGATGAAGTGTGAATAAAGGAAAACAAGAAAAATAAGGATGAAAGGAAAGAAGTGACAGGAGTAAGACATGTAAACAATTAACTAAGAAAATATTCTGTTTATTTTAGTGAAAGAAAATTATAGTATCTTTATTATTCTCTGGTTTACTAGTTCAGAGGAATTTTTCAAACTAAGAGCTGACATTTGGGTAGTATTACTGAACAATGATAAATATAAGCCTTCCAGTTGTTGAATTAACCAATTCTGAATTTGGTTAATTAATATGTCGTTCAGGCAACTAAAATTTGGATAAGAAAACAAAGCAATAAAAAAAATATTAACAGCTGCAATACAAAGTGCAGATCTGGAAGAACTCTTCACAGTATTTGCAGTTACATCCATCAGCTCAGCAATAATCACTCCAGCACAGAGGGACCAGCTCGCTGACGCTCTGCTGCAGATTAATACCAGAGCTGAGAGGTGCAAAAATACTTGAAGTCAGTGCTGGGTTCAAGTTTCAGCATTGCCCACTGACCAGCAGAAAATTTGCTCAAGATCACAATTTGTCTGTAAAAGTATTTCACAGGGTTGGGGGTTTTTTTCCCCATCTGGGTGTTTATAAAGTGTTATCAGGTCTCAGTTTCTGTCTGATTTGCCTGAGCTGTTCACATAGGTCACATAACGTAGTGGAACCTAGGTAATATTGCTTGTTTTCCCTGATTGTCTGAACATATATCATCAGGAAACTGAAATGTAGTCAAACCCACACTCTTTTCTTTTTTTTTTTTTTTTTTTTCCAGAAAGGCTACATATACCTACAAGTCTAATAGGCAGCATCAAAAACCCAAACATTTTTTCATTAGTTTCTGTGCTTGACTCTGATAGGAAGACATCTTGTTAACTAGTTTAGACATCATCCTTCCCTTTCCAATACCCTTAAACTTGCATGAAATAGTTCAGGTCTATAGGGAAAATATTCCTTGAGGTCAGTCACTTGGTGCATAAAACCTAAAGTCTGCATATTTAGGAAAGGAAATTTTAAAGTCCTATAATTTGCTAGTTAACAGAAATCCCTCTTTCTTTTTGTATACATATTTTGGCAAGCAGTCATTATGCCACTGCTTTTCAGGTTTTTCTTTCCTTAATGTCCAAGGCCTTTCCTGACTTGACTGTGTGCTTCCCCATATCCCTCCCCAACATGCAACAGAAATGTGGGGCTACGGAGGGCAACCCTGGAAGCACCATATAGCATCCTAGAGGTGGGATACACCTTTTGCACAAATAGTGTGAGCAAACATAAATTTACATCTTAGGAAGTTGGGAGGTTTAGCCTTCCACATGGAGACCCCTCTTTGTGCTTGTTTTACAACCTCCCTTTCCTTTCTCTTATGCAGAAAGACATTTTGGAAGCTCATGCACCTTCTGAAGGTGCCCTGAGAAATGGAGCTGGAACAAACAGGGTCATCTTCTGCTCCACAAAGGGCCGGGCATCAGCAGTCAGTGGTGAAATCATCTTTTTTTTTTTCTGTCCACCCTTTTTCTTGATTTCTTTCTGAGGGGCTGAGATGCAGGTTGAGCTGCAGTGAGTTTCCGTAGGAGCACAGGGTGTCCTTAGCCTACCACAGACACACGCAGCTCCACAGGCTTCTGAGCAGGTCTCAGTCTATCATGAAGTTTTTTGAAGATAGAATCAAGGTATGACATATGCCTTTCCTCATATTTGATGGGACAATCCCCCAACAGGATTTCTTCCTCCAGCGCATCCTCAGAGAATAAGAGAAAATGAAGTCTCTAACGAGTGCTGGTCCCAATTCTGGTGCCATCCAGTCCTGTTAATTCTGTCACAGGGAGAGAAATCTTAAGATTTCAATGTTTGGATTCAGTACAAAGCATGAGCTAGTCAATGGAAAACTGGATTTGCTTAAAAGCGGAAAAAACAACCACGTTAAAACAGCCCTAAAACAGCCCTTGCACCCAACCCCGTAAACCAAGATGGAGCAGCCTAAAGCACCTAAAAACTGTAGTAAGTAGTCATGTATTTACAGAAGGACCCAAGCCCTAGGTCCTCTGCTGAAGTATTAGAGGTGTTACAATGAGAAACCACCAGTAACAAACAGCAATTTAAACATCCTAAATTACATTCTGTAAAGTCTCAGCTTGCCAAATGCCTGAATGAAAAAGGATGTGAAAGACGGGCTCTCCTTCATTCTAATTCAACCCAGATTCTGGGATTATCTGTTAAAAATAGGACATTTTCTATTCTCTAATAATAATAATTTTCCATAGACAGCTGTTGATATGCCCATAGGTTCACAATAGCTCTTTTTGCAGTAGATTGTAATAACAATTTCTTCAACTATGTCTTTGAATTCAGAGTGGTATGAGCTATTCACAGTGAACACTTTAATCAGTGATTTTCAGCTTTTATTCTGCCTGTAAGTTGTTACAAACGTTACACAAAGACATTTGATATAAATAAACTTTGCCCCGCCAGTTTGTTCACAACATGTTTTTGCTGCGGTGTTTCAATATTCATTATTACCATTGCACAACTGTTCACCTTTGTTGACCAGTGTTGTTTGTTCTGGGGCAGAAGCAGTAACCAAGAGGAAATCCTTGTCATGGAGCCGTGATGGTCCAATGGATAAGGTGTGCGCAGTTAAGTTAGGAGGAGCGAGATCACAAGACTAAAGAGGTTTTTAGGACTATTTTAATATTTCCTTTCCAGTTGCCTTGACTCAGACCTTGCTTGTAACATCGCTATGAGAACAAAGAGGCCACTTGAACATTATAGGCTGAGGTCAAATTGAAAATTAATGATCTCTTATCACATTCAGACAAAGCTCCAGCTGCAAAGGGTGGGGTTGGGTGCTTTTCTGGTTTATTTAATTGCCACTGAATCAGGGCTCTGAACAGGGCTTGCCTAGTCAAAGCTGCAAAAGATGAGCTCACATGCCATTTTCCGAGTCCCTTAGTCGTGCCCACGCCAGAGCCTGGCCTGGCAATCCTCTACATGGCTGGTATCTTCGGTGAGAGCAAACGGAGTGCAAGTTTAATATCTTAATGAAACAAATGTCAGGCATTTGTTTTATATGAATAAAACATCTTTGGCATAAACCTCAGTGAAAAACAAATTCCAAAAAGGTTGTAAATCAGAATTCAGCTTTCAGTGCGCTAAAATGTGTGTGTGAAAAATTATGCTGAAGAGCCAGCTCTATCTAAACTAAATCGTTTGGCAATGTCCTATCAGTGCAGGAGAAAATAGATGTAATGTGCACATACGCACAAGGAGTGACTCAGAGTGATGTACAAGTGTTAATGTATCTAGTCCAAAAGAAATACCTGGAATTCAGGAAATAAGGCTCTGCAGATCAGCAGATTTGTCTGAGGCTAGATGTTCTGGTTTTGAAACTCTGGTTTTTCCCCAGAGTGCCATAAAGATTTCTCATGCAAACAAATATAGTCTGGGTCAGCCGGTACCTCTGAGACTATTGCACAAACTATAGTTTTATTTGGTATTTATGGGAGAAGAGTCTCAGAAAAGAAACATGACTGCTAGAAGCTTAGGGACTGGGTAGTAGATTGATATCTGTAACTCCAGGAGCAAGACCTGTAGCCTAAACACAGGCTCATTAATCTATATGTAAGTCCAGGCATTTCCTTAAGTAGTCACAACAGTTTAATTGCCTATGAATATTCATATAAATGAGTTTTGTTTGTGAGGAGGGCAGCGCTCTTGAATGCTTGTACCAGTCTCTATTCAAGTGGAGAAATCATCTGAAGTCTCCGGTTTCCTGTTTGTAAGAGTTTGGGCTGCCCAGACAAAACACGGCAGCAGGAACAATAGCACAGGGCTTGGGTGACTCTTACGGCACCTCCGAGACCGGGTTGTCTTAGCTAAAGGTAACATCGCTCCCACTCACTCTCGTAGAGGTGGAGCTGGCAACTTCAAAATGATCTGGTATGTATTTGTAAAGTCGGTGCTCATATGCATAATGAAATGGCATCACAGGATCACAGAGTAGTTTGGGTTGGAAGGAACCTTTAAAAGTCATCTACTCTAACCCTTCCTGCAGTGAGCAGGGACACCTTCCACTAGATCAGGTTGCTCAGAGCCCCGTCCAACCTGGCCTTGGATGTTTCCAGGGATGGGCATCGACCACCTCTCTGGGCAACCTGCGCCAGTGTTTCACCAGCCTCATCCTAAAAAATGTCTTCCTTCTATCTAGTCTGAGTCTACCCTTCTTCAGTTTAAAACCGTTACCCCTTGTCCTGCCGCTACAGGCCCTACTATAAAGTCTGTCCCCACCTTTCCTCCAAGCCCCCTTTAAGTACTGAAAGGCCACAGGTTCGTCCATCCCATTAGCGTCCTCTATTTTACTGTTAACATACACAAATTGGAAACACAACCTTGGGTCAGCTACTGTTAGGCTATCTGTCCTTGAGGGGGTTTGCTGGGGTAGCCTGCCCTTTGGAAACCTTCCAGAAGGGAAGAACATATTTTCCCAAAGACGGCGTCAGGTCCTCGTGTTCGTTTGCTGGAAAGAAGTCCGGCTCTGTCAGGTATAGTGATTGAGTTTTCTTGGAAAACTCTGATGAGGAGGCTTGCGATGAGAAGACAGAAAAACGATGGAGGCCCTTGCCAGAATAGCAGATCAGATATAGCTCTCTTGGTCACCATGGTGAAGTGGGAATCCAGCTCAAATAGAGCAACAGACTGTCTCCCGCTAACTAGACCGTGATGCTCCAGTTCATCCTACTGAAGGGCATCTGTGAGACAGCGCTGAGCACCACTCATGAACTATTACGTAGTAGGTCGCAGTGTTGACAAATGTTTTCAATTTTTTTCTAAAGTGCCACTCATATCTGACTTTCCTATGTTCTTCCCTGCTGCTACCCCAATGTAAACAGTGCGGGGTCGTAGAGGAACCACTCTCCCTCTCTCCAAAATGGTATTGCTGGGGATCTGAGGATGACTAATCTCTCCTGTTTACAGTCTGCTAGCTGTTTGAATCCTAACATAATTTAGATGACAGGGTTCGGGAGACTAGAGAATTACATGTTGCCAAGCTACTAAGGAAAATAAATAAAAAAAAGACTTTCCATGAGGTATTCGGTAATTTCCCTCACTGCCTGTACCATCGCAGCCTGCAGTTCTCCTACTCTGTTCTTTCCTCCATGCTTACAAGAAACACCTAGCGTATTCACCGTACCTATCTGAGACCTAAGAACAATTTCCAAGATGCCCACGAGAAGACAAAGAAGCGGATGGAAGCAGGGTTAGTAATTTAATCATGCCCTGGGCTGACTAGCCTTTAAACAACTGTGTTGGTATGGAAAATTTCCTACAGAAATTCCCACTTGGGCATCCAGTCCCTTCTCCATACCTGTAGCATATATATAAAAATATATAACCCTCATGTATGTGTGTGTGTATATATATATATATATAAAAACCTCCCAGCTGTATGTTCGCTAACTGCCTTCATAACTGTCCAGTGAGCACTCAAAACATCTTTTGAAAAATCCTTTTGCAGTTACATACCACTTATTTCACCCTGCATTTGAACCCATTAAATAAATCAGAGAAGATACACAATTCTAGAAGTCCTTTTAATCACAAGATGGAGGCATAAAATAGTCATCTGTCTATAAACTGCAGCTGCAAAAGTTTTATCAGAAATGAGGTGTACATTTTTAACATTGCACGTAATTTAGCTGTTAGAACAATTTAACATTTGGATCCTACGCATGGGCTGTGGGATAATTTTTGTCACTTGAAGTCTTTGAAATTGGAAAACTTCTCAGAAGATATGTTCTAGCTCAACCACAAGTGACTGAGCTGCAGAGTCTATAACTCAAAACTGAGGCAGACTATGTAAATGTCTGCGTTCTGCCTCACACGGGATGGTAGGCTGGAGGACTATGATGGCCTCAAAATCTATGAAAACACTTTGTCTTTTCTGCTTAGTATTTCAAAAGGAGCTGTCACAGCACAATCAATTAAGATAAGATGAAAAAGGTGCAGCAAATAAAACTGCAGCCAATTAAAGATTGAAGGTGGAAGATGTACAGACCCTACAGAAGATGAGGTGAATTGTAGCAATTAAACAGAATGGTCCTGATAAATTAAATAACATATCACATTCCAAATTTGATAAAAAATCATATTTTCGATACAACACGTAAAGAAAAAGAAGAATTCAAATAGCTGTGGAAGAACATAAATACCCAGTTTGAAAATATATTCAGCCAAACAGCTGTCATAGTAACCTTTGCAAATAAAAGTCTTCAAGAGGATCTTTACTGGAGAATATGACATTAAGTGGTATATTTCTTCAGAAATCTGGCACTATTACTCATCTTAAACTGGAAAGATTTGACAAGAATGGGAAAATTCAGCTGTGCCAGCCTAGCAGGTGTGAGAGAAAGAAAGATTTCAAAGCAAAGCCCACGGTGCTTTTCAATGTTGTGCCCTTTTGGAGCTCCTTGCTATGAGTTTTACCTAATGGCAGCTATTTTGTACCAGCCAGTGGATTAGCAGGTGATCTTTTGAGTCATTTCTGGAAAAAGATTACACACGGCTGTTGTGGAGTTGTTAGTGGAACAAGATCTTTCCTAGATTATGCTCGTGTTTTGATACTTTTTTTGGCACGATAAACTAGAGAGTGTTTTGTAAATGATTACTTGATTAGCGTAGAATATATTACCGAGTAATGTGGAAGCATGGTCACATCAATTTGCAGAATATGTAGAGGGGATACAGTCAATTTAAGTTGAAAAGCAACTTTAGCTACACTGTCAATGTTTAAAAGCTAAACCGGGCCTCTTCTCATCTCCATCTGTGCATGGGAATGAAAAGGCAGAAAAATTTGCCTCTCTCTAGTTAACTAGTCCAACTGCTGTCTAGTGGTATTGGTATTAGTAAATGGAAAACTTGTTGCAGTAGAAATCAGCAAGATGCTGACTGCGATGGTTTGGGCTAAT
The DNA here is from genome assembly GCF_964188355.1 of Buteo buteo. Taxonomy (NCBI): domain Eukaryota; kingdom Metazoa; phylum Chordata; class Aves; order Accipitriformes; family Accipitridae; genus Buteo; species Buteo buteo. The sequence goes on from NC_134175.1 coordinate 50,002,665, forward strand.
TGCACATAACTGTTCGGACAGGTACTGTTGGAAGCAGAGGTGGGCGGATTGTGATAACAAGAGATGCTTCTGAAATTAATAAACACCATTGAATCTAGATACTCAAAGCTGAGAAAAGCCAACCATTTTCCGTTAGCACCCTTTTGTGGCAATAAGGAAATTTTTTTCAAAACATAAGTTTACATCTAAAATGAGGAAAACTATTAAGGGGAAAGGAAAATAATGTTTATGGTGAAAAATACCACGGTAAGACATTTATGCAAATAGGAAAGAAATACCTACATTCACAGTATTGTGTTTTGGTTACATCCAACGGAGGAGTATCCTCTCTGCATGCTGGTCCCGCTCTCCCCGTCCCTTTTTGACCTGTGCACCACCTTATTGCTTGTTGTTAAAATTACTGAAGTTTCAGGAATATATTCATGCAGATCTAACTTCTGTTGCTAAGAGAAGACTCTGAGAAGTTTAGTAAGATGACTGGCAATTACTTCCATACTGGTTTTTGCCCTATCTCTGGTCTTAATACTGATATTGCATCTTTATTTTTCACTGTTAATATGAAATCTAGGCCTCTAGCTGATTACAAGGCTAGAGCTTCTCTAGTACCTGGCCTCTCATCCTGTACTACTTGGTCTTCTTCTTACCAGAGTTCATTTTGCCTTATTTTATGCTGTGGTGTAGAGATTTTATATGCCATAGAAAACTCCTGAGCAACGGCTTTTACTTTGGCATAAGGTACAGTTCCTTTTTCTCTTCTTTATACTCTGCCAGAAGAGGCAAACATTGATTGCAACTTCTCCCGATGAATTTTTACTACAGTTTTATTACACTTTGGTCAGTTGATAAAAATAACTGCATTTCACTGCTTCTGTAACCTGAACTGCAGAAAATCTTAATGTTAACCATCATCACACCAGGATAATGGGCAATTAGGTTTTAAGTATGGTCTGACTCATTCTTGCTCTTACGATCTCCATTAAACTATGGCAGGGAAATCCTTCCCAGATCTTCAGTGCTGTTACTGGCTTATTTAAGTCTTCTCTTCCTTGTGCATAAAATCCTGTATATTCTAGTATGTGTGAGTTAGGATTTGTCATTTTAAAAGGATTTCTTGCTTTAAACTTACTTTTTCTCAAAACCTGGCCTCACATTTAGTTCATCATTGGCTGTAAAAAAAAGCAGCCAGGTTGGAAGGAAATTAATATAGAAGTAATTAAAACTCAGAGTTGGCTGGACACTTCTGAAAAGTGCAGATGACTACCTGTGTCCACATATGCAGTGCATTTGTCTAAGTTACTGGTGTGTGAAAAGCAAGGAACGGAACAAAAGCTACTCTTGCTGCCATAACTACAGCAGATGCTGCTTGATGCCTGCTGTAATACAGAAATATGCTCTCATGCTTTTACAGCAGCCTTGTCAGCCCTTTTTGTCCTACCTCTCGTGCCCTTGATTTCAGACCTCTGACCTTGCATTTCCTCTGGCATCGTATAACAAATAAATAAATAGACGAGTAGGTGAGACTCCAAGTTATTTACCAGAGCAGAAGATACTGGAGAAGACGCTGCTCAGAGATGCTCCATAGTTGGCAGTTTAAAATTCTCTATTTCTCTCTGATTTTAATTAATAGGCTTGTATTTAAGATGAAATGTATTCAATTTGTGCACAGCGTAGAGCACGTCACACTACAAGATTGGTTATATACATAGCAATACAATTATCATTCTCTGCTGACAAATGTACCGTGATATTGATAAAAAAGCAATAACTTCAATGTACATGTCAAAATCAGCCCCGATAGCTTATTACAGATTGTTAAATGAACATAAATATCTAATGTTCAGCCTGTAATGTTCATTCGTACCATGGCAGATGAAGATACAGGTCGAAGAATTAATTTAAAACACAATACCAAGTCTCTAATATTCTCTGCGTCCAAGCTATATCTCTTTGCAAGCATTTTTGAAAGTATGGGGAACTAGTTCCCCAGGCCAGGACCAGACTGCGGAGAACTGATGACGTTCAGCTAGTTAAACCTCTTTAAGCGTCCCTGAGATCTTCTGGTTCTAGCCACAATCCGCCAGCTTATCCATAATCACCTTTCCACGTTTCCAAGAAGAGAGCGTGGCTCTGCAGGCTGCCTGGGTTGCTGCCGTCCCTCTCCCAGCTCCTTCCCGCATCCAGGCAAAGCGAGAGCAGAGCGATGGTGCCAGCTTTCCCAGCGGCGAGGTGGGTTGTGGGCTGGTCAGTCCGAGGCTTTTATGAAAAAGTCTCTGTTGCATCAACACATTTGCTGATTTTTATGGTTTTTTTTTTTAAAGGAAAGGGAATTGGGGGCCTCAGATAGATCCAGTTTCCTCCTTCATTCGTCAGCTTTCTTACCCCCATTTAGAAACGTAAGGAAGCGAGTTACGAACAATCCATTTTGGCGACGCCTTAGATTAAAATAAACCCATTTCTACAGTTGTGGAGCTGGTGAGGATGTTGAAAGGCACAGGGCTGAAGGACTGACAGAAGCGATGATGAGCCCAAGAACCTGCCCCAACCTTCCCCATGTGCTGCACCGAGGGCTTGGGCATCCCCTTGGGCGTCCCGTTGGGCACCACAGCATCCAGCGAGCTGCGAGGACGCCAGGTGGAGTCAACCACTTTTCTTCTTCTTTCTCATGAGGACACGATCGCAACGGCCCCTGTGTGAGGACTTGTGCGGCAGAAGGGGGTTTCCCACTCACGTCAGAAGAAGAGAGACCAATGCTTTTGGTTTACTTCCAAGTGGCTTGTACCTCTGCTTTGTGGAGAGGAAATGAAAGGTATATTTAGTGATGGCAGCCGCTTGATTTACTTTGGTGCTAGGGTTTTGGTTTGGGGTTTTTTTTTTTTTGTTTTGTTTTGGTTTTTTTTTTTTAAGGTCATCAACTGCATGACCTCTTCACATAGCGCTTTTAGTTGATTACTACTTTTTAGTGTTTTCCTGTTGGTCCTTTTTTCTTTCTTTACATTTTCTGCCCTTTCTGCTACATTTTTGCAAAGAAAAATATCCACTGCAAAGAGTTTGCTCACTTGCTGTTTGTAGAGGCCCAATAAAATCAGTACCAGCATCAGCTTCCTTAGAAGGACATGGATGAACCTCATCCAGGTTCCTCGGGGCAGGGGGGAAATTCCCACTTTTTTATTCAGCTGTGGCAGGGTGACACCTAAGAGATAAGTATTTCATCTTCAATTAGCCTATATGGATTTCAGCTGACTTGATAATCAAGTCCCTAGGCAGATTAAATTTGTTTCACTAATAAATATTTTCCTATTTTATAGTAGAAGTCTAAGTTCTCAAAAAAATGGATTTCATTGTGAAAAGGAAAATAAAGTTAGCTTGCACCAACATAATCATCCTCCTTTGTGATCCCACAAAGCAGGAAAGTCAGATTACATCTGTTCAACAGTGAAAGTCCACCAAAAATGTGACATCTATGATCTGATGTGCAGGTAATGGAAACTATTGTGCCACATTTAACGCTGAGATATAAACCCAAGGACTTGGCTATACATGAATGGAAAAATATGGTGGCATTTTTAATGAGCAGTTGTGTGCAATATTGTCGCCTACTTCACATTTAAAAAACAGCAGCTACACCCCGGTTACTTATTTTTTTCCTCCTCACTCAGTTGTACCTTGCTTTATTTCTTTTATTGAATTATAATACCATATAGTATTAAATGTTGATATTTGTCCTACTGCAGTTAAAAACAAAGCTGTCGCCAAGTGCCACACAGCCCTTTAACGGTTTCCATGTTTCACTTTAGAGGCATCAGCTTTTAAATAAAAATGGCTCCTTTTAAGTGTATTGAATGGACACACAGGTAAAGCGCTTTGGACTGGAATCCCATACATCTCCTGTTATGACTCAACTGCCCTATATTTGCAACCTTTATTTTGTCAGATAAAAGAAAAAAAAAAATCACCATCATGCAGACCAACTCACTGCTAATTGTAGCCAATGAAGAAAATTAAGATGCTGTAATACACCACTATAGTCTCTACAATTTGTATTAGGCACCCGGATATATTTCCCTAATTAATAGTTCCTTCAGTGTCTAGATTAAAAATAGCTATTAAGAGCTCTGGGTAGATGATACAGCAGTATGAAATAGCATCACACCTGTCTTCGTGTTGCAGCTTCCCAAGTGTAAGCAGGAGTCAAAATTTCCCTCCTCATTAAATAAAAACACTGATAGATAGTACATCACTTGGCATCTCCAAAGTGATATACCTAAGACATACCATCTGCTACGAAGTTGCAAAAACATAGCCTGAGAAAAGTGGGACATCAAGGTGGAGCTTAATTTTCTTTAGTCAGTTTTCTGTCTATCCTGGACTTGAGCGTGGATGGTACAGGCACGGCTTATGCTGCCTGTAAGTGTAATGGCACAGAAAAACAGTAAGGGAACATGGCTGTGAATGCAGTCATGTAGGAATAGGGAAATTTCAGTTCACTGCTCCCAAGACAGACACATTTTCAGTAACCGGGAAGATATGACTTTTGAAGGCAGCAGGAATCACAGCTTAAAGTTCCCCTGTCCTGGTGAGCTCTCTCAGCACTGAATAAAAAGCCATATTTTCTTTTGCTTTTTCTTCCCCTGGTCACAGGAATTTTCTGTGGTATTGCAAAGTGCACAGAGTCTGCCTTGGAGCTCAGCCTCTGCTCTGAGGGCTGGGGACCCTTGCTGAAGGTGGGAGCTTGAAGCTTGGGACCAAGGTGACCATAAATCCCAGATGTCCTACTTGCTGGAGAAATAGGACAGAGAGAGTGCCACAGAAACGACACCCAACACCCTTCCTTTCTGTGCATCACTAGATTCAGACCTGGGTTTCAGGCTGAGAAACAGCCTGAGAAATCAAAGCGAATTAAAAAAAGGTGACTTTCCGGCTGCATTTGCTATGGCATTTTTTTGGGCGCCCTCCTTCAGCATTCTGAGCACTGTGAGTCTCAGTCAGGTCCCTGAGAGCTGGAGACAGAAATACGGGAACATTCCCATCTCTCACAGACAGCCTTAGTCTTTCAGACATCCAGCAATCCAGCTCCGCTCAAGTTGCCAAACAGACAATTGGGTAAGATCTGGGGGCAGAAAAAGTGGCTCCAAATGGAGCAACAAGGTCATCCTAGTTCAGCAACATGATTTCCATGCCGGGGATGCAGCGGTGGGTCTGGCAACACCAGGCATCACCGCACAGCTCCAGGCAGTGGAAGGCTCCTGAAGGCCACCCATCTTCCCTCTTGTATAATTATTAAAATAAAAGACCTCTGGCACAACATTCATAGCTGTCAGCTTTAGCACGCACATCTGCTCAGAAAAAGCGTCTCGCTGATGAGCTGGTGGTTATAGCACAGCTAAATGACACAACAGATAGTCACCTGGACTCTTCAGAAATTAGAATCCCAGTCCTTTCCATCTCCAAGTCCTGTGAGCAAAAAAGTCTCCGCAGCTTACAGCATCCTAGTCCTCGAAGCCACCTCCGGTGAGCGCATTGCCTGTAAAACACAAGCTGTTACCCAAAGCCAGACTCCGAAGGAGATCTTCGCGGAAGAAACATCTCCGCTCTGTCCCCAACCCCAGCCTCCACAGGTCTTTTTAACTCCTCCACCAGCACCCAGGGTGTCCCCCCCACGCTCTGACTGGGGTAGCACCAGGAGAGGAGGATGCTTTCTTGGAAGGCTGCCTGTGCCGAGACCTTCCCCGAGCTCTGCGGGAGCCGATACGAAGCACGCAATTGCTATACCTTGTTTCTGCACATCTCAGCTGGGTTTTCTCAACTCTTCCCATGCACCAGTGCAGCAAATTTGCTGCTTTCCCCTCCCTGCTTTTCTCCAGGCCTGAGGCAAAGGCTGCTGTGGAGACCACCTGGGTTAAATTAGCACAATTAAACAGTGTTAAGCATTTCTAGGAAATGCAACGCTGTTTTCTGCGTTACTGAAGCCATGCTACGTGGCTGTCAAATTACTGTCAGGGTGCAGGAGGGTGACCCGTGGGAGGAGCGCGGAGTCGAAACCCTCACCCGTGTTCTGCCGCTGTGCATAAAGGCCCGTCTCCTCATCTAAAGCAAATGCCTGTTAACGTGCTGCCCCTTTTCACCTGACACATTTTTTAATTAAAAAACAGGTATGTAGGGGAGCTTTTCACCTGCCTGCCCCTAGGACTTGGCATTGATCTCCAGCAGCTGAAACCAGAGAAGTTCTGCTGTTTGCTAGGCAAGGTTGGGTGGGAACAGGGTCATCAGGTGGTGGATAAAGGCTTGCTGGTGCCGGTCACTGTTTCCTAATTCTATGAGAAGTGGCTTTTTAATATTGTCATCTTTTCTCTGTAAATAGGAGCATTTGATGGGGTCGGTTGTAAGTGCACGTAACGCTGGAGGGAAACCACGCGGCAGGGCTGGACTCCTTCTTCCCCATCCTCAGGTCTCAGGGGCACGTGGGCCATCTGAGATGGGAAGCTGTTGAATTGGTCCTCCTGGGCCTTCCTCTCTTATCTTTGAGGGTGAATAAATGAATCATGAAGCACAGCATTTAAGCGCAGCAGTAGCCAATATTCCAGGTTTTCAACACAGGGAGGAAATGGGAACTCTTAGTAGAGCTCCATTTCTAGTGTCTGCAAAGTCAGAGGAGAAACAGAATGCAAGAAAACATGCAAGCGTCATTAGTAGAGAAAAATAAGTGTGCTTTTGCCATTTTACCAATCCAGAATCCATAGGTGATGACTTTTTTTTAAGCCTGACTATCCCTTTAAGAAAGGCTAGAAACACCCTTCAGAGACATCTAATGAAATAACATTATTTATCAGTATTAAATATAGATAAACAAAAATGAGAAACAGACTTAATTGAAGCCCTCTGTGAAATCTGGCTAATCAGTTTTCATTTCCAGGAGGCTTTAAGTTATGTTATTTAATTTATTATTTATCTGTTCTATTTTGATTCTGCTTTTCAGCCCCAGTGCAGGGCTTTGGGCGCTTTAGAAACACTCGGTGAGAGGTTGGAAGTATCGCCCTGACTTCAACTGGGCCAGGACTTCACCCAAGTTCAAATCTTACTAAGGCTTTGATAAGCTTAATGACCATACAAGGGTTCTCCTAACTTCACGAGTGACACCAGTCTTGAATCCAGGCACGTTACATTTCCTGACCACCAAAGTGCTTTTCCTTTTGGACCCGGTTTTACCTCCATCCCATGCAAACACGTTGCCATTTCACTTTATTTCTTTAATTTATAGGCATCAAAGTTGCTGAATCAGGAAACTGAGGTTATAGCTGTTGAAGAAACGAATCCCACATTGTGACAAACTGCTTTTTCGGCAGATTTTCTTGTGTTCCTCATTCTGAGTCACTGTCACACATTTTAAAGGCCAGACTTACATATGAAGCTCTTGATGGTGAGAGCTGTGCCCTTTCTTGTGGTTTCTGCAAGCAGACAATTGCCATCCTGTGTCTCTACTGGTTGCCTCTAGCTAATGATGCTTAATTCGCATCGCAGTACTTCCTGTGTCACTGGAGCGTGTGACATTGCCTACCAGAACTGGAAGTGAAGTGGTTACATTTGACTGTGTTAATTGGATTCTAATTAGCCCGACAATGCTACTCATCTCTGCTGAAGTGCAGCTCGCTGGCATTCCACCTCTTTATGGGGAGGAATGGGAGAATTGGGGGAAGAAGTAAAATTCAAGAATCAGGCAAAAAAGCCCAGATTAAAACTGGGTAGAACAGATTAAACTTTCTGTGTTTAGCTATGGTAGTAATTGGCTGTGTACTTCCTCAAAAGTCAAAACTTTAAAATGTCTGCGACGTTCAGGGTGGTGGCTGGGGAGGCAGTGCTTCGTTACCTCTTTAGAAGCAAGAGGCACCGCTGGATCTATCCATTTAGGCAAGTATTTTCTGGCCCCCGAAAACATGATCTGCAGTTGTATGCACAAATTTATCCTCACGATAGACCTTTGAGATAAGGAAGTCAGTTGATCCCCCTTTTGCAGGCTGAGGGGACTGAAGCCCAGGGTGATTAAATGATTTGCCCGAAGCGAAAACAGAAAATCCTAGCAGAAGCAGAGAGGAGCCGCGGGTCCGCAGTGCTCCTCTCCAGCTTGACGCAGGAACCTTACAATACTTAAGGAATTATTAAAATGTGAAATGAGTTGAAATGAAAGTTGAAATGTCCAGAGCTGGAGTCATCATTTGGATTATTGACTCAGTCCTTTGAAAAACACACAAATGCGGCAGTATTATGAATGCAAATACAGCCAATGGAGAATTCTCAAATGAAGGGCAAATCAAAAGGAAACCATCTATGTTTTATATTTCTGTGGTCTCTTCCTTCTCAACAGTGATCGAGAGCATGGCTGCGCATACATATCTGAAACATGTGTTGATTATTGTGCTTGTCAGCTAGTTAGGCTCTGGGGGAATTCTCCCACAGTGGTTACACTGAGCTAGAGCAAGAAAGAGGGCGAACAGCTTGTGGGCTTTAAGATCTTCTTCTCTTCCTCCTCAAGACGCGAGCGGGAGTGCCCGTCCTTGTCCTCTTCCACCCACCCTCGTCCTCTTTTCACGCCCGGAGTTTCCGTCCTTTTCCTCGCCGAGAGCGCTCGGGAGCAAATTGTTCGGGACGGAGGGAGATGGGCACAGATGTGACCACCTGCTGCACGTGCCTTTCTTCTCATGGGCTTTTAAAAAGGCACTTCATATTTTAAAAAGGAGGAGGAAGAGAGAGTGGCCTTTGGTGTTGCTCGGCACTGACACAGCTGGAGCTGGCCGGGGGTGGCGGGGTGTCATTTTTTACAGGTTGGCAACCAGACGCTTGTTGCAATGATATACTTTTTTTTTTTTCCAGAGATCGCCTGAGTGTAGATGTGCCAACACGGGTTCCGGTTTTACCACAGCTAATTCTCTTATTTCAAAGAGAGGAAATATCCTCGGACAAATCTGCTTTGTCAAGGTTGAAAACGTTCCACACCACAGATGGTGACCATAAGGTGCAAGTGAGTTTTCAGCTGAACCGGTGACACCCTACCCATTTGCTTCGCCGCTGAAGATTTTAAAACTAGTTTTTGTTATGAGAAGCTGAGCAAGATACTTCTCTCCAAATGTCTCTTCCTCCTGTTAGCTCCTCGCTTCCATATTCATGGCACTCCTGCTGCTACTAGCACTACCATGCGTAGCACCTACTGCAAATTGTCCAGTTCCTGTTGTTAGGATGGCAGTTCCCTTTGGTTTTTGAAAAATTCATTAAGCGAGGGGGTAGAAGGGACAGCAGAGTCCTGTTATGGTCCAGCACCCTATTGTAGGAGATTTTTTTTCCCAGGTGTGCTCCTGCATGATGCCTTGCTGGGGTTGTAACCGGATGAGCACCTCTACTTTTATGCAAAAGCAACTGGTTGCATTTAGATGATCTGCTGTGTTGCAGCACAAAAAAACGTCTGCGTGCAGGGATATTGTTGTGGGGAGTTTCCCAGCAATGGTTTGGGGGATTTTCAGGCCCTTCTAACACAGCATGAGATTTTTCTCGTGGACTGAACAGAGCCTCGACAGGAGTGGCGATGGCAGCTTACAATAATTGGTACCGTGCTCTTCTGATTCCGCTTAACTGAGGGGTTTTATGTTAATGGGAGAGAACCCACCTGTGGCTGGCGGCCTCGGTAGCTGTATCTAATTTTTCGCTTTTGTAAATTCCCTGATTTCATTGTGATGCCTCGGTTACTATTTTGCGGTGCAGTCATTGGTCCTCACTTCTCTTTTCTCCCTGACTAATTTCTCCCACAAAGAAACATAAAGTTTAAGAGGAGGGTATAAAGGTTGGTTTGCACCAGATATACAACAACAAAAATGCAAGTCTAAAAGGAAACCTGGTTCTGTCTATGGGAAACTAAAACAAAAAGTAAAAGTGAGTGGCTAGGTCTTCCCTCCCCGAGAAGCTCACCTTCCCTTTCCTTGCATTTCTTTTACTGACTGACTTCAGGAGGGGTTCGTTAGCAGAAGGGCAGCAGGCTGGGGACATAAATTACTTGGACTTCGTAAGGAAGTGGTGCTAAGCATTAAAGGTGCTTTGGGGCAGCTCCTGCAATTCTTCACCCTCCTCATTTGCGGTACATCTTTTTAGAGTGAAAAGCTATATATACATCACGTCAGCGTAATTCGCGCTTCCTCTCTTCCTCGTTTTGGGGCTAAATTCAATGTAAGCGAGAGCACAGCCCTGGATTAGAGCTGCTACATGCCTACCACAAAGAGAAGCCTGGTACGTATGGGTCCTCCTCCCTTCCCTTGCACCACTACTAGCTATTTCTTCACCTCTGACGTGTCTCCGTACCACCACTTCCCCATTTCTCTGCTGTGCCTCCGGACCACGTACCCTTTTACCTGCTTTGCTCCATCTCCCTTCGGCTTCCCTTGTCGCAGGCGGCACTCCCATCCCAGCACGTCACTCTCCATCTCCTTCCCCTCCTGCCACTTTCTAAAACAGCTTCAGCCCACAGCTGCTCTCTCCCGGATCCCATAACATCCCTTGTGTTGACTGCATAGAGCATAAGCTGCTTGACTTTCGTTCAAGACCTGCCGTGACGATGCCCTTCTTTGCATTTCGCTTTCATTTATCTGTTGCCTTGATATTCAGTTTCCAAGCTCTCCCTTCAAACTTTCTCTGCTCTGCCCCTCAAATTTATCCTTCACTACGGTGCTTGCAAAAGACTTGACAAGAATTTGGTCACACTTATCACACTGACCCGTTTGTCTCATTATCTTCTTATGTCACTTGCTCTGGTTTTACCCAGTGTTCAGCTTTATCCCAGCATCTTAACATGTACCTGAGGGTTTTGGAAGCTGTATGAGTTATGCCATTATGGAAGGAGCATGACATGAAAATAAAAATCACCAGATGGTCAGAAGAAGCTCACAATACTGAAAGCTGGGCCTGACTCTTTGCAGATCTTTTTTCCGCTGGCTTCAGTGGGAGCAAGACTGAAGGCAGTGGTATTTTTATCCCTGGTGCTGCTGTAAATTACAGTAGCCCCACTTGAGTCCTCTGCTTGTCACGTGCTCTGTTCTTGCCAGATCAATGGCAAATTTTTAGCTCTTTTGGGGCCCACCTTCTTTAAGCCCATTGGCAGGATCTGGTTAGTGAAAAGAAGAGGGTCTCCGTGCATGCCCAAAATAACCATATTAACGTAAACTGTGAAAGTATTGGAAATAGGTGCTTCCACTGCTTGAGGAGGCATGCAAACTATTTGCCATTCCTTATACAGCATGTAATTTAAATATTTTAAAACTTGAAATAAATTACTGATAATAAAATTCAACAGTGTAATACTTCTTTGAATATTTTAAATCAGATATAAATTGTTCAATGAAGTTGATCTAGGCTTAGCATACTTTTCAAGAGATTTAATAGTGCATGATTTAAATGTATGATACCGTTCTGGTATATTGTATGGCATATTACATAGATTTAAATAGTCCTGGTTGGGATGAAGGTTTCATAGTTCAGTGTCTCTGTACTTTGACAGATACATCTGCTGCTCCAGCAATAGTTTCTCTATGCAGTGTCCGATGCTGCTAACGTGAAGGAAGCTTAATTTCTATACAGCGATTGTTAGCTGGCATAGCAGTGCATATTAAGCGTGTTCTTCCAACATATATTTGTGACCATTTTGAAGATACTTTTACATGGGGGAAGAATTAAATCTATATCCAATATATGTTACTAAAAACAATGTTAGTGCCATCTTTTGGGCAAGATTTTAAAGCACATAAGTCAAGGAATTTGATGGCCTAATTCTACAGTAACCAGTCTCGAGACCATTTGTACAGCTTGTGTTTTCCAAGTGAATATGCTTAAGACAAATGAAAAAGCTTTACGACATTTCTGCAGTGATGTTATTTTGGGTTGCAGAGCAGTCAGACGGTATTGAAAAGTAGGACTTTTTAATAGTGTGTAGTGGTGTCACTACTTCCAACTTCTGACTCATCAGTAACTATTGCATATTTCTCAAGTGGAGGATTTTTTCCAGTAACTTGATGTTCTGAATGAGTTTATAGTGAAACGCTGAGCCAGTGTTAACTCTGAGTAAAGCAACAGCTTTGACAGCATCTACGTTCATTCAGTTTTTCTCTTCCCTTCACATATTCTTCAGCTCATCAGAAACTTATTCCTCTAGACTATTGGTTCTGTTGAATACCGAACAGACCACACATCCCAAATAAAGATATTTTAGCTGTAAAATAGAGCTATCTCTTTGGTCAATGAGAAGAAAATTTGGGGATTCCCTATGATTTCTGGAGTTGGGCTTAGACAATGGGCCTTCCTAGGAAGAATGTTTCTTCCTGGAATTGGTCCACTACAACCAGAACTGATGGTTATCTATTACATTAGTCTATTATTGTCTAAATTTTATGCCATACGTTTAATACTAGCACACAGAACTTGTTTATTCTGGGCGTAAGAACAACAAGTGAATTTCCAGCTAAGGTTCAATTAAGATCTTATAGCTGTTTTGGATTTCATTTTATTGGCTTCAATTAATGTACATATATTTTTATGTCTTTGTAGCTCAGGAGTCAAACAAACAGCTCAGTCTGTTTATTTAAGAGATTGCATCATCACACATCTGACAAATGCACTCGCTGCATTTACAGCATCGTCGCACTGAGTGCATTTATTTGAACTTTCTACCATGTACATGGGATCACACATTCAGATAAACACAGCTGTGTTTATTTCAGGCTGCACAACTCCAGATTGTGGATGTACGTCTGGAGCCAGTGGACTGCACATGCACTGTACAGGATTTTTAAAGTCTTATAGCTTCATTATTTGTCAACCAAATGTCCAAAATACATCGAAGGCTTTTATCTCATTTAGAGCTGGGTAAAGATATAAAAGGAGACCTTTTCATTATGTGCTTCAAAGTTGTAAAATATTTGCTGCATACTTTATTGGGTAAAAATATTTAACCATCTTTGTTAAGAATTAATATCCATACTCCCATTTGGCTGGACACGTACACGTGAATGTCTTCATTTGTGTCTTACTTGGACTTACAAACCACTCCACTGACTTTGGTGTAGTCACCCTAAGATTATGATGGGCTGTTCACTAAGGGTCTAGTTTTGCTTTTACTATTCAGGCAAGTGAAGTTGCTCATGTGGATTGAAGTCAGTTGTTTAATGACTTCACTGTTTGCAGATTTGGGCCT